>NW_019227643.1:51182-106238 GCF_002742605.1 Olea europaea var. sylvestris | reverse complement strand
ATTTTCAATCACACATTCACATAATCAAATATTACGTAGTTTAACTTTTTTTCTCACTTTTGACCATATACATTTTTTTATTTTCCAATTTCACTTTATAATGAACATAATAAAACTTAATAGATGTCAAATCATTTTATTAATTAGCTACCGAATTCTTCTCATTTCACCTCCTCGCCTGCCCATTCTATCTCACTAAGGTCCAGATCTACATTCGTTGGACAGCCACTGGGGAGATTCTAGCATTTTTAAGACTTTGAGGCAAATGGCCGAATCGCCGGAAGGTCAAGCACCAGTCACCAATTGATATGTGGCGGAAGATTTGATTGTGCTTAAAACAGTGGATAAAACTATTCTACCAGGATCATTTTATCAAATTTTGTATAGGTCACTCACATGAGGTGGGCCCGACTTGATTAAAATTATAACCCCCAAAATGCACCATTCCCTTGTATGTATGTACGTGAGTAGTCGGTGGAGGGCAGAAAGACCCTATAACAATTGGGCTGAGCTCACAAGAATTTTATACAAGTGGGAAAGAACGACAGTCCACTGATTTACTCGGATCATCAAGACGTGGGACTGCACGTGGCTATTAATATTTGCCAGCTAAGTGGGACCAACTTGTGCGTCTCTTCTGAATTATTTTTGGATACCGGTTACATATATGGCACGCAATTCTGTACAGCACTAAAATAGCAGCAAGTTTTCAATCTTTATTCAGTATTGCACTTTCATCATCAATCTTTAAAAATTGGTATTTATATTCGTTCATTTTTGAAAAGAATTGTAAAAAAATTCGTTTATTGTCATTTCTATTCATCATCACGCCTCAGCATTAATAAATATCCTAAATTTTATAAATTTCTGAATTATGCAACGCAAGTCGAGATAATCACTCATCGCAATCATACATCAGATCAAAATAATAATTCTACACTATAATAAATAATTAAATAATGGGTAAAATGCAATGTGAGATACCTAATTCCGAGCAAATGTGCATCTAGACCACCTATCTTCAACTAAATGCAATCATGTCAACCAATGTCGATTTGTTTACAGATCAAGTAACTCATCTTGAGTTTGGAACAATCAATTCATCCGACCTCGATTTACTTTCACCTCTGATTACCATGTTCATTTTTCTAAGTTATAATTAAGAAACATGCTGACCTTGACATACAAATAGCTGACTGTAAAAACGTGTATATATATATATATTTTTTTTTTATTTTTATAAAAGAATATTTTAAGATGAGTGACATGCATTATTGTATGATTGTTGACATATATGGCAATTATATACTAATTTTAATGTCTAGATCAACATATATCAATAGTTAAATTTACGCAACAGTTCGTAAAACGATCAAATTTATAAATAAATCAAAGTTGAATGATTCGATTGCGCCAATTTGAAAATGACGAACCATAAGCTAATTGCCCATAACTACGATGGATTCAATGAATTATTTAATTGTGTGACACGTGGCATATAACCGACACACACAGAACCTTCGTACGACACCCTTGCTTTTTATCTCCTCAAGAACCTCTAGTCACTTCACTTCCAAACCTTCAAGACTTGCATCTCCTGCTACATTATTCAAACCCTAACCCCAATACGCATACATACAATACAATTCATTTGAGTTAAGATAAAGCAAGTTTACTGACAATGTAAGTTGGTTTCTAATTTAATTGAGGTATGAAGTAATTCAAGATGGGATACAAGTGGTTTGAGCCGATGGCGAGGAGGATTCCGAAAAGGGTTTGGCTTGGGTACCAAATGTCAATGGGTTTACTCGTGGGTGGGAATCACACATCCTCCAGGTTTTGCACACGCTAAATAGTTCGTTTTCTTCGTTGTTTGGCTTTTTTCTGATTTGATATAATCTACTTGTGTTTTGCTTTGAGTGAATCACGGTGCAATTATAGATCTGGCACTTTGAATTGCTTAAAAGATCTGGATTTGGGTTTTAAAAAGAGAATTTAAGTGTAAAAAATGGATTTGAACTTGTTGAAATGGCGAATTATTCGTGGGTCATTCGTCATGCGTGTGGTACTGAGAGCTTTTATGTTTGTACTGGCTACGACTATTCTGTCGTTTATGCAAATGACCCATGAGGCGGGCATAATTGGGCGAATGGTATCGAATATTGATGTGTGCCCATTGAGTTTTGGCTCGAACCAGGATTTAAATTTCACCGGGCATCTGAAGCCCACATCGGCACCTGGTTTTATGTCTTCCCTATTTGGGACAACTCCTATGCCGTGCATAGAAAGTCAAAACTTCACAAAGAATGTGTTCAAAGAGCTAATGGAGAAGAATCTTTTAGATTCTAATGCTAAAGCATTATGTGTTGGGGAGAGATCTGCCTCCACAGTATTGACGTTGCGGGAGTTAGGATTGTCCAATGCCTTTGGTGTAGATAGACACCCATTCTTCTCCCTTGTGCAGAGAAGATTCGTTTATGAGCTCAACTTTGAGAATAATCATTTTGATTTTGTGTTCTCGAGAGATCTTGACAGGGTTTCTGTACCATCTCTTCTTGTTCTTGAGATTGAGCGTGTTTTACGTCCTGGTGGAATTGGTGCTATTCTTGTGGGAGGACGTAATTTCCACTCCGGTAGCTTGGTAAGGTTGGCCACACCGGTCGTATCATTCTTGAAGAGTTCTGATGTTATTTATGTATGCGGTGTTGGATCCTCTACGCTGGTGGTGTTTAAGAAGAGATATGAAAATTTTTCTGCCTTTGAGCATTTCCAGCTTCCAGATAAGTGCCCGTCAGTTACGAAAAATATAGCGTTTATGAAGTTTATGGAGCCTCTTGTGGATGGAAAGTCAGGGCAATTTGAGCTGGAGCCTGCATATCTGGCTAACTTCAGGAACATTTCCTCAAGGAACAAATTAGTGTACATTAACATTGGTGCAGGGGAGTTTGCAAAAGAAAGTGTCGCAAAAATGTCCAAGAACTATTGTTCTAATCACCATGCATGCTTCAATGTTTTTGTTATTGATCATAGAACATCTGTCCTCTCTTCATATGTGACAGGTCCCGGTATCCATTTTATTTATCATCCCAGCCTTTCCGGAGAGAATGCTGCTCGTGAAATCAACTCTGATGAATATTTTAGTGCACCACCAGATGAAGGCGAGTTTGACTTTATTCACTGGTTCAATGAAACAGTTGCTGATGGAGATTTCGTGGTACTCGTGATGAACACCAAGCCGGTAGAGCTCAATATTCTTGTTGAATTATTTAAAACCGGAGCAATATGCCATGTTGATGAACTCTTCCTTAGGTGTTCAAATGAAGAAGATTGTAAAACAACTACATGTGGAGACTGTACGCGTCTTTTCAAAAGCCTAAGGAAGAGTGGCGTGTATGTGCACCAATTGTTGGGTGATTAAGCTTCGACCAAAATGTGGTGAATTTCATATCTTGTTTTAGCCTTTGCTTTAATTTCGTATGGAGTTGTTGGGAAATTAATCCGTGTGTGAATTTCCTAACTCGTTTCAGTCTGTCGTTTGATTACGTGTGATGAATAAAACAAGGAGCCATGGTGGATTGAGGTTATAATCTACCACTCTCCTCTGTTGAACTGAGTTTGATCCCCTTTATCAGTTGAATGGAATGATTTCCTCTTTGTTGTTCTGATTCTACATGTTAATGCTTTATATTTGGAAAACTGATAGGAGTTGTTAATAGGAATTTGGAAAACCTTATATGATGTCTGGTTGGAGTAAATCCAAAACAGAGAACAAATATAAGAACCAAGCAGCCATATAGCTCTAATCGAACCCATATTGTTAACACGTCAGACCAAGTTTATCCATACGAATAACACCTCTTTAACAGATGTGGTATTTGATATAAATGCATGTACCTCATCGTGAAACCATTCGCCCCTTGTCTGGCTAGAAAGTCTGCGGTTCTATTAGCTTCTCTATACTGATCGGAAATAGTAAAGCTGATTCCGCCTAGTAATTTTAATAACCCATCCCGATAATCCCACAAATACCAAACTCCGCATGAGTGGGTTGTTAACCAGTTTACTACAACAGTCGAATCACACTCAATTTCCACATGCTGGAAACCCATCTCTTTGCATGGCTCTACCCTAGTCATGACAGCACGCAATTCCATTTCATTATTTCTACCATAGCCATATGGAGCATAGAAGCCAGCAACCAAATTACCATAATGATCCCTGATTACTCCCCCACCTCCACAAAGTCCTGTATTACCAAGACAATTTCCATCAACATTGAGTTTTATCCAACCAGTAGCAAGTCTCCTCCAAGAAACTATGAGGGTTGGTTTACTCGTCTTCGAACACACAGGCAATTCTAAGGATTTGAGAAGTTCATGATCTATTTTACTTAGTTTTGAGACTTTACCTGTTTTTTCAGCTAGGAGACGCAGCGAAACCTTTATTGTAAGCCAAACCTCCTCCACAGATTCTCGAATCCTTTCCATACGTGCCTTGCATCGACGTCCCCATAGTTTCCATAATAGCCCAATTAAAATTCCATGCCGTGAGACATATTTTGCACATGTAAACCATCTATTGACTCTCGTCCACTAGGATTGTGTCTCCATGTAGTGCACACCCAAGGCCAACGATGCCCACTTCCAAACTGCCTTAGCAATATCCCTAGAGTTGAGTACATGATCTAGAGTTTCCACTTGACCCTTCTCACAACAATCACAACGTGAAGCTAGAGCAACTCTTGTTGATCTCACCCTAATAACCACACTTAAACAGTTGAACTTCGCCTGCCACATGAAAAAAAAAATTTTTTTTGGTAGAATTTTATGCCATATCCATTTCATCCAAGGAATCTGTGGACTCCTCACCCTTACAATGTCCCAGGCACTTGAAGTAGAGAAATCTCCATCATCGTTCGGCTTCCATATGATCATATCACTTCTTTTCTGGCCCTAATGGTTTGTGTAATTTCTACTGCCTTTACCTCCCTAGCTACCTCTTTAAGATAAGTGAAATCGTAGCCATCTTCAATCCAGCAATCTCTAACCTGCAGTCTTGGATTGGTAACCCTGAAAACATGCTCGCTTAATGGGCCACTCGCTAACCAGCTATCATACCAAAAGGAAACTGACCTTCTTTAATCCTCCATTTTGAGTTCTCATATACCTGAGGTAGAACCTTTACGATTGATTTCCATAGGCTAGATCCACTGATATTAGAGTTTAGTAAAAGATGACTGCTCTTTACATATTTGGAACAGAAGAAGCTAGACCACAAGCTATTAGTAGTCATTAGCCACCATGCAAGTTTCATATGGAGAGATCGTTGAATTGCAGCAAAATCACGTACCCCAAGTCCACCTTCTATAGTTGGCATCCATACTTCAGACCAAGCACGCCATTTCTTTATGTGTTTTCCATTACTCTCACCTAGAGGAATGTAGATAATGAGTTCGTGTTATTGAGAGTTATCTTTGGCACATTAACCATAGCCAACAAATGTGTTGCCATACGGGTCACAACATGTCGGATTAAAATAAGGCGACCTCATTGAGACAGTAATCTCATTTTCCAACCTGTTATTTTGTTGCAAATTTTCGCTACTGAAGTCTTCAAATGCCTAGCCGTGAGACAGCCAGAAGTAATAGGCACTCCTAAGTCAACCACTGGGAACTGTCCCTCAAGTAAAATCAGTTAACCGTAGCAAGCTCCTCTTCCTTCTATAGATGATCCTTCTAGAGAAGAAAATAGTTGATTTATCACTTGTCCCGATCACTTTTCATATGTTTTCAGGGTCTTCATGAGCATTTTTATAGATCTTCTACCTCCATTCGCAAATACTACTACATCATTGGCATATAATAGATGTGAGACCAAAGGGGCCCCAATAGGATGATAGAACCTCACAATACTGCCTTCTTCAAACCTCTTGCGTAAAAGACGTGATAAAATCTCTTCCATAATGTTGAACAAATTAGGAGACAAAGGATCGCCTTGACGGAGGCCTCTGCTAGGTTGGAAGAAACCTTTATGAGTCCCATTCATCATTATTGAAAACTAAGGAGTTGTAACACACTCTGCCACCAAGTCGTAAAACCTTTTAGAGAAGCCAAATTCTTCAAGCACATGTAGGAAAAACCTCCGGTCTACTCTATCATAAGCCTTTGCCATGTCGATTTTTAACATAGCATTACCACCTCTGGTTTTCCTGTTCAAAGAGTGGATCATTTCCTGGGTAAGGGTGATGTTCTCAAAAATGTTTCTATTTGGAATAAATGCTCCCTGTTCAGGTTTGGGAGCAGTCATGTCATACGCTTGACAAGGATCTTTGAAAAAGCTTTGTAAATGACCGAGCAATGGCTAATAGGCCTAAACTTTTCAAAACTCCTAGGTTGGTCTACTTTCGGAATTAAGACAATGAATAAAGAGGTGTAAAATCTGGGTAGTGAGCTACCCATGAAAAATTCTCTCACTGCCTCCACTATGTCGTCCTTCACCAATTCCCAACACAAGATGTAAAACCCAGACCCAAAACCTTCAGGCCCGGGGCTGCTCTCTGCTGGAATAGAAAAAATTGCATCCTTTACCTCTTCTTCGGTTGGTTCCACGCATAGAAGGTCATTATCCTCTACTGATACAACTGCAGAAATTAGGGGAGTCAAATCTTGTTGCTCACTTGTTCGATTATCATGCAAAATTTCTTCAAAGTATTTAACGGCACCATTGTGAACCTCTTCTGGCGAAGCTAGCACTGTCCCATCAGGCAATTGCATAGAAGAGATATGTGAAGACTTCCTCCGTTGATTAACCACAGCATGAAAAAAATTCGAGTTTTGGTCTCCTTCTTCAAGCCATTTTTTCTTTGCTTTTTGTGCTAATCTGGTTTCTTCCCTTTTCTCCCAAAGCTATAGCTCAACCTTTGTCGCAAGAAATTCCGTCTCTAAATTTGGGTCAAAACTGCTTTGCCACTGATTTTCCAGCACCAAAAATTGAACTAGTAGAAAGAGCCCGTTTGAGATGGTCTATGGGAAAAAATCAGTCCATTTTTATTTATGATAAAATTCAATACCAAAATGTGATAAGACTAGTGTAAAAGAAGAATATGGCGGCAAAAATGATGCTGCTTGACCACATTACATAAAAGACTGAACAATCAAACTCCAGGACAAAGAACATGTAGATAAACGATGGATAACTCAAAGCTTCAAAGAGGGTAACATGGTGATTGACTTATCAACGTAAAGAACAGTTTCCAACATATTCTAAGCTCTGAAAAGAAAATTGAAGATGATGCTTACGAAATTGATTTGTTGCAAAACTTGGGCATACATCCTAATTGAATGTTTCTTACTGTCATGTACCTTTGTTAAAGACTCGAAGAGTCTTTGTTGAGTTTTTAATTATATTTTGAAATTGTAGGTACAGTCAAGAAAGTATGTTTTGTTTACAATAGATTTTACTATACGTTTAGTTCGTGTTTAATAAGATTAAGCATCGTGTTATAAAAAAAAAAAAAAATGTCATTTTTCGGTATAAAAGAGTTTGTGTATGGAGAAGCAAACTAGAAATTTGTTTTTAAGTAAAATCAAGTTTGTTACAGCTATTGCTTCTACTTTCAGAGTTTCATTGTAGAATCTTGTTTACAACATAATTCTCTTTTTAAGGAAAATTATAGTCCATGGTTCCCTAACATTACCAGTTGTCTCACTTGGGTCCCCTTTCATTTTTCTGTTACATTTAGGTCTTCAAACTATTTCTTTTGGTGCATGTGGGGACAGATGAATGGAAATAGTTCAAATTTCTATTATATAATCACTCGAAAGGCATTTATGTTAGAATTTGGAATGAATTGGTAGCAATAGAACTCATTGCATGTGTTAATCTACAATATTTCAAAGCATCATGCCATTGAAATTTAGGAGCGTTATAATTACCTTGTTAGGTTGGTGATATGCGAGGACAAATTCAAGACTATCCCATCAAAGTTTGGACTTGGTATGGTATCAAACTCTCTAATAAGTTTTGAGGAAAAATTGGATGAAAAATGATGCGGATAGATATTTGTCAGACGCTTGTGAAGATATAGAAAACAATGATTTGATGTTCTCAATTGAATGGGGGTTAATGGACATAAGTATGATACTTTGTCCAAACTTGCATGGAATGTTATCGCAATTCAAGCGTCAACGTGGGTTCAAAAAATGTTTTTAGTGTTGGAAGAAAAATTCTCGATCCCTTCCATAGTTTTTAATGTAGTGGTGTGCAATCAAAATTGGCATAAATGGTCTCCCAACTTGGAGATATTCTATATGGAGGAAAATAACAAATTGGAGGACGGCGATATAGCAAATAAGCTATTCCATGAATTATGTTAAGTTTATTTGTTTTTATCAATTTTACTGTTAATTGAATCATTATTTTTTTTTGTAGAGTTTTCGGATCAATGAAACCAAATGAAGGCTAAATCAAAGTGATTCGTGCGTTTTCTATTTTCTTTTAGGTTGATATATAATGTATTGCAATTTGCACAACTCTTTATCACTAATATTCATATTCTTCTCTAAATATTTCTATTATGTTGTTGTCGGAATGCTGCTTAAAACTTATGGGACATTCAAATAATGTAATATGCTGCCTTAATATTTGTTTTTTAAGAGTTAGGATTTTGGATGATGTAGTATTTTTATTTTTTCATTTATTGAGATTGGATTATTGTAATATTTTTAGTTGTTGGATGATTATAATATTTTATTTTTTCTTTTGGATGACAATTTTGATTGTGTTTGATTTTGTTAGTATGATTTTAATTGCAGGAGAATAATTATATGAGATGTATAGTTTTAATTTCTATTGTGAAATTTTGTGTATAACACTATGAGTTTAGTGTTATACAAGTCTACTCAATACTTTGTGACATGTTTTGATCTAAGCTAACTTGTTATAACCGTTAACTAGCTAGTTTCCTCTTCCCTTATGAATCCTGATCAATTCCTTTAACCATGGCTTTGCTTTTGTGACCTTTAACCATGGCTTTGCTTTTGTGACCAATTAATTCTCATTTATTATCCTTTTCTTCCACACATCAACTATAAATCAAAAGATTTTTAATAGTGGCTAAATGCTATATGAAATTTTCCAGAATTAATCTTTCGGTTATAGGGACTTTCGAAGTTGTTACCACTCACCACACAACAATAAAGTAAATTTCGCGTCCGATCGGCCTCCATTTATTTATTTTTTGTATTTTGCATTCTCATTTTTCCAACTGAGTCCCCTTAGTTTGAATATAGGGAATGACACCCGATGTCTCTCATTTGACATTTTCTTTGAGAATATGAACTACATTTCGTTTTTACCCTTGCATTCTATTTTCATAACATGCTAATGGGTTGAGGTTAATTGCATAATTTTCATTGACCAGAAGAGGGTATCTCGATCATTCACGTCTCAACGGCTCCATTGATATTTATTCTGACAAATGTGTTGATAGTTTTCGATTTTTAAGTGCACATGTTCCTGTAGCAAAATGTGTTATGGTGCCAAAATCTCATTAAAATGAGATCCAAGCACACGGGCTACTCGAAAGACGTGAAGCATCATATGCCGTAGGAATTAAAATTTCTTGATACAGAAATTTAACGATGCCCTGGAACAGTTCTGTTTCTCAAATATTTTCTTGCTCCAAAATACCTGCAATCTTCAGGTCACTTCATGATAGGCCAACTAGCAATAAAGTTGACTGCCAATGGTTTTCTTAAAATGGGCGATCAGAACATTTATCTTGGTGGCAGTTACTTTTTGGTTTTGTATGTTTTGGAAGTGTCACATATTTAATTCATGTCATGCTATCAAATAATATGTTCCCAGCTAAACATCCTTTTTTCCCTTCTTTAGAATGAATCTTGACAAGCGCAGGAGATTTGACACTCTCTCAGGTACTTCTCATTGTGTTCCCCTAATAAAGGCCAAAGATACTTTGAAAAAAATGTCAATGGCTGAGTAATGATCTGGATGGAATTTTGAGATGTTATTTATTCACTTACATTCCAGGGGTTAATTACTAGTTCTTGCAAATTTCTATGGTGTAGCAGCTATGGTTACGTATTATCCAGGAAAGCATAGCTGGGGCTTTTTAGTTATTAATATGCTAGTATTTCGACGAGGAAATGGTGGCAGATAGCCACAAAAAACATACAATTTTCCAAAATGGCCGTTGACTACTGTTTAAAAAAAAAATCAAAAATTTGTAAAAACCTTAAAAACATTGAAAACCCAAGATTGCCCTTGTCATTTTCACTCTGAAACCGACGTTTGGAAACCCAAGATTGCCCTTGTCATTTTCACTCTGAAACCGACGTTTTGGAAAAAAAGGGAAAAAAAAAAAAAAAAAAAAAAGGAAACCGACGAGTTTTTCTTGGGAGGAGACCGACCGACCACCATTAGAAGCGAAGAAAGTAAGTTATGCATAATTTCCCCCCCCATTAATCTATGCTAAAGGTTTATTTTGTTGCAAATAGTAGTAGAAATCTTTGTAGAATATGTAAAATTAGTAAAAACTAAGTTTTTTTTAAGGTTTGTTGCAAGGGAAGAAGACGGTTGTGCCGTCTGTTTAACAGATGGCACAGCCGTCGGTGCCATTTGTGACCGTCTGTATCGTCTGTGTCGGTTAAGATGGCCCAGGCTGTCAGTTTGTTTCTGTTATTAAATTATTTTTAAATAATTATTTAATTATTATTTAAATGATAAAAGAAAAATATAAATAATGAATAAATGTTAATAATCAAAATACGCAATTAAAATTTAATTACAGATTAATTGAAAGAAAATTCTAACATTTGAAATAAATAATTAAATATTTATGTTTACTTGTTCAATAAATAATTTAAATAATCAAATAATTAAATCAAATAATTTAAATGAAAAATTGAAATGAAAAATCATTGGAATAAATAATTAATTTCTCACAAAAATAAATAATGAACATTTAAATAATAATTAAATGATTATTTAAATGATAAATAAATAAATGTTATTAATCAAAATACGCAATTAAAATTTAATTGGTACAATTTTCTATCATTTGAATTAAATAATTACGTTTGCTTGTTCAATAAATAATTTAAATAATCTTTCCATATAAGTAATTAAATCAAATAATTTAAATGAACAATTGAAACAAATAATGAAAAACAATTGGAATAAATAATTAATTGAAATGCACAATAATAAATAATGAACATTTAAATAATAATTACATGATTATTTAAATGATAAATCAATAAATGTTAATTTTGAAAATATTAATTAAAGTTTAATTGAAATAAATTTCTAACATTTAAAATGAATAATTAAATATTTACCTTTGTTTGTTCAATAAATAATTTAAATAATCGATTCATATAAGTAATTAAATCAAATAACTTAAATGAACAATTGAAACAAATAAATGAAAAATAATTGGAATAAATTATTAATTGAAACGCACAAAAATAAATAATGAACATTTAACTAATAATTAAATGATTATTTAAATGATAAATGAATAAATGTTAATAATCAAAATATTTAATTAATTTTTAATTGAAATAAATTTCTAACATTTGAAATAAATAATGAAATATTTGCGTTTGCTCTTGTTCAATAAATAATGTAAATAATCGATCAATATAAGTAATTAAATAAAATAATTTAGATGAACAATTGAAATAATTAAATGAAAAATAATTGGATAAAAATAATTAAAGTAAGTAATTAAAATGTAGATAAACAATTGAAATAAATATATAACATTTAAAATAAATAATTAAATATTCACTTAATAATTAAAATAAATATTGAATAAACAACTAAAGAAAAATATAACAAATAATTACATATTTACGTTTAAATGTTTAATAAATAATTTAAAGAAAATAAATAAATATACAATTATAATAAATAATTAAAATTAAGCATTCAATAAACAATTAAAATAAATGTTAAATAAACATATAAACAATCAAAATAAATAATTTAGATAAACAATTGAAATAAATAATGAACATTTAAATAAAAATAAACAAATTAAATAAGTAAGAAATATAAATTTTCAAAATAATTTATTTAAAAATGTAATTAAATGATTATTCAAATGATAAATAAAGAAATGTTATTAATCAAAATACGCAATTAAAATTTAATTGATACAAATTTCTAACATTTGAATTAAATAATTAAATATTTATGTTTGCTTGTTCAATAAATAATTTAAATAATCTTTCCATATAAGTAATTAAATCAAATAATAAATAAACAATCGAAATAAATAATTTAGATAAACAATTGAAATAAATAATGAACATTTAAATAAAAATAAACAAATTAAATAAGTAAGAAATATAAATTTTCAAAATAATTTATTTAAATATGTAATTAAATATAAATAATCAAATTTAATTAAATAAAGAATTGAATTACATTTCTAACATGAATTAAAATAAACTATGAAATAAAGAATTTTATAAAAATTAGTTTTTCCCTTTTTTTATAAGTTGTTATGTATTTTTTAATTCATTTTCTTTATTATCTGTTATTTCGTGCGTAAATTACTTACAGTTCGGTTAGTTGAATTTTGGGACATTATGTTTCAAATGTTCTAACATTTGAAATCTTGCAGGATGGATTACCATTTGGACGCAGCCTTGAGACAGATTCATGGCAAAGTTACGTCGAACTGTAACTTTGCATGTAACTTTGCCAGTTTCACAATAGTGTTTGATTCACTGGATGAGGAGCACACGAAGATATTACGTCGATCCTACCTATGGCCCCTGTATTCACTGCGATCTGTATAGTTCTCTGGACAGTTGATCGATTCATTACTGTGTCGTCTGCTTAAACCAGTTGATGGAGATGGCTTCCACTTTGATTTTGGGGGCAAAGTTGCTACATTTTCTATATTCGAGTTTGCTCTCATAACTGGATTGAGATGTACGGGCGAAGAGGCAGCAAGGGCCAGTATTTCAACAGACAAGAGGCTGCTGAATGATTATTTTAATAGGCATATGACAGTGACACTGGCGTAGTTAAAAGATGCATTCAGGGGATGCGACCAGATGTCCGACAAGTTGAAGTTGAGGATGATGTTTATACTAGAGAGCGTACTGAAGTGTCATCAAAGGAAGACGTCGATTGACGTTTTTCATTTGCAAGTTGTTGATGACATCGATACGTTCAACAACTATCCATGGGGAGAGAGATGCTTTTTTGATACTTTACACGTTTTCAGGAAGGGGCATTCGATGCCTAGGGGAGATAGGTCGGAGCGTAAGTACGATGTATATGGCCTGCCGTTAGTTTTGCAGGTAAATGTTTAACATAATGCGTTATCCAATTTTTTTATTAAATTGTACATATAATAATCGTAATTGTTGCAGATATGGGTCTACGAGACTGTTCCCATCCTAGCTGGTCGGTATGCGAGGAGAGGAGATACATGCATCCCTCTGATGCACCACTGGCGAGCACAAGACAATCCCCTTGCAAAACAGCTATCAGTTATCCTAGACGATCCTGAGGTACGTATTATATATGCGCTTTCTGTTGTATGTCATTTTCGAAGTTGGATACGTGGTCAGTAATTCGATGAAATGTTAATATGTCAGCTTGAAGTCCTCACTGAGCTGACACCATCGATCGAGGAGGAGGATCAGACTTATAACCGTGAGTTGTTGACAGATCGTGCTGCTCGAGAGAGGCCTGAGTCTATCATCGATCGGGACACGGTATGTTAATTGAATATAATATGTTGATTATCGTTATAATTTTTTAATGAAATTATTGATTTGTAATGTTTCTTTTTTTAGGAGCGCCGTCGACTATCACCTCCACCGAAGGTGTCACATTCCCCGAGGATGACACCTCTGCCGAGGGTGTCACCTCCGTCGAGGGTGCCACATTCCCCGAGAATGTTGCCTCCATCGAGGGTGTCCCCTTCCTACATGCGATCACCTCCGTCGAGAGTGTTACCTCCCTGCACGAGATCACCATCTCTTGCGTCCGGACACCTCCCACGTAGATCAATTGCACGTAGTCAGAGTGCTTCTATCAATGATATGTTTCGACTTATGATGGAGATTAGAGGCGACATAGCTGGCTTACGAGGCGAAGTAGCTGACTTACGACGTGATGTCGGGATGGTACAGGTCGGTTTAACAGACTTTTATGCTAAGGTCGTAACGATACGGGGCGACATAGTAGGCCTGCGTGGGATTGGCGAGTATCGGGATGGAGGGGGTGGCGAAGGGACAGACGGCTATCAGGACGGAGGGGGTGACGGAGGAACAGGTAGAGAGGATGACGGAGGGGTTGGCAACTATCGGGACGGAGGGACCAGTGGTTATTAGAGTCGAGGAGGTCAGATGGGGTATGTTGACACGTGTGGGCATCGGATGATGCATTAACTTCATATCTCGATGGCCCGATAGATATAGAGATGGAGATGGAGGATCAAGCCCTGATGGAGACGGAAGAGGAGGTCGGGAGGGTGCCGGAGGTGGAGGTCGGGAGGGTGCCGGAGGTGGAGGTCGTCAGGGTGTCAGAGGAGGAGGGGGTCAGGAAGGTGCCAAGGAGAAGGTCGTGATGGTGTTGGAAAAAGAGGGGGTGCTAGAGGAGGAGGTCGTGAGAGTATCGGAGGAGGACGAGGTACCCGAGGTGCAGGAGGAGGAGGGGGTATCCGAGGCAGAGAGGGTACCATATCAGACGCCAGACTTGCCGAATGTAGTTTTTGTGTCGGAGGGGACGAAAGAGGTGGTCCCGATGGTAGGTGAGGGAGTGTCGGATATAGGGAGGGTTTCGCGTATTGTTGATGTGCCGGAGCTGGTGGTCGGCAAGAGGCCGAGGGCACCATCACAGTACGTCGTTTCTCCATTTACCGCGGAGGCGAAAAGGAAGAGGTTCGTCGAGGGCACGCACCCAAATTTATTCAGGGAGGTGGACCATGCCAAGTGGAAAGCGTTCGAGGCGGAGTGGAGAGCACTTATGCCTGAGTAAGTATTGTATTATTCATTAAGGATTAGTACATTACGCAGATGCTGATACATCTATATTTTTACTTAACAATTTCTTTTCTAATTTTTCAGAGTCAGTCCCAGGATTGCTCATAAGACGATCTCGGAAGCTTATAAATGGTTTCACGACATCACAACTTCTGGAGGCTTGGCTCGCCGATGATGTAAGTGAAGTAATAATATTGTTATTTATTACGTATACATATTTTTGCGTTTTGCATTTATGAAATTAAATAACTCATTTTTTAATTGGTGCAGCACATTGATTTCGCCATGGATTTGCTATGAGATCGAGCTGAATGATATCCAAGATCGTTCAACATTCCCGGCCGACTCATCTTGAACACTGAGTTCATATGTGCCATTGATATTGAGTACCAGACGTTGCAAACTATGGGTAGCGAGTACACGGTAGATGGAGTGGGTCGTAGGGATGTGACCGAGTGTCGGGGGAAAGCCATGGGAGGGTTGTACGCATCTGTACATTTCAGTGTGTGTCAATCATCACTACATTGCAGTGGAGATTGTATTTGCCGACTCGACTATGTATGTGTATGACCCCAATCATTTATGCCTGACTTAAGGTCAGCTCGAGCAAAATCTGAAGTCAGCGTCTGTGATCGTCCTTATGCTGGCTGGACGAGTGAACATTACTGTGCAGGACAGACTAGCCATCGTGCGGGACACGACGACGGCGAGACAGCAAATATCATAAGTGTTTATTATTTTATTTTTGTAATTTACAACTTACGTTCTAGTTAGACAGTAATGTGCTAATACAATATTTTGTAATTGTAGGGGTGATTGCAGCATATTCGCTATCAACTACATAGAATTTTTGAGTGTAGCACAGAAGGTTGACGCAATCAACTAGGCGTGGATACAAAGTTGGAGAAATAAATTAACTTGTGATTTATTTGAATTTAATGGTGATCCGTAGATATTGAGTCGTGTTTCTTTAAAATAATTGTACATATTGTAATGTTTAAACATTGTATATTTCATTCATTTGTAATTACGAAATAATTGTAAAACATATATTATTTTTTTAATATTTAATTTTTTTTAGTTTATGTATTTATTTAAATATTTCACGACGTATTTATAATGTTTGGATATATTGTGGAGAACGTACTGAGTTTTAAAAAATGATTAACTTCAAATATTACGCAACTAATTAATGAAATATTAAATAAAAAACTAAATCTAATAATTAACATAAATAATTAACATTAAGAATATGCGTGAATAATTAATATCAATGTGATAAATAATGTTACATAAATTTCAATTATACATCTGTTACGTTTTCATGTAGAGGGATCTGACTTGTACAAAATCTTCTATTATGTCCTGTTGCACCGAACCTGCCACACTTACGAGGCAGGGAAAATTCTCCGGTCGAAGGTATTTTAGACGTACGTGTACGTCCAGGAGTAAGTGGGCCGACTGCTGGTGGCAACAAGTTATTCAATGAGAGAATCCGATCAGGAATTTCCCACTCGGCTTCATTCGGTACAGAAAATATGGTTTCGGCATATGCTGCTCTCCAAGAACCAATCATGTAATAAGCACTGCATAACGTGTGTGGTGGAATTCCTCTATACATAGCCACCGCCACTGCATGTGTACACGAAAAACTTTTCAATTGAAACTGTCTACACGTGCACGTGTTATCATTCAAGTCGACGATGTATCCGAAATTACGTGCACATTTCGTGGAGAAGCGAAACTAATCTAGTGGTTCTATATATACCTTCCTTGCCATCTCTAGACTCTTGAAGAGTTTATCTTCCTAAGCCGGCGTTAGCACATTTGTGCAACTCTGTGATTTCTCACGACGATCAAGAAACCACTGTTGCAGCTTGTCACGAATGTTCTCAAGCATTGCAAGAATTGGTAACTCTCGATCCTTCTTAAATAAGGCATTGAGCGACTTCGCATTATTCGACGTCATCATGTTGTATCGACGTCCTGGAAAATGTGATCGTGCCCAATGTTCGATCCCCATCTCTGTCAGATACTCCCATGCATCATAGGATTTACTTCCGATTTCAACCATAAACTTTTCAGACTCCTGAAAACTGTAAGCCTCTGCAGCTTTCCTAAACAACGTAACGATGCCCTTGCCTCAATATTTGATCTTCAGATTTTCTTGTATATGGTACATACAATAACCATGATGTGCCTCGGGGAAGATTTCGACGATACCGTTAATTATTGATTGCCCTCGATCGGTTATGAATGCAAAGTTCTCGACATCCCCAATTACTTCCCTCAACTTCATGAAAAACCAACGCATTGCCAAATTATTTTCTCCGTCAATTATGTCGAATGTAAGAGGGTAAATTTGGATGTTAGCATCTTGACATGTTGCAATAATCAACTTGCCCCTGTATCTCGCCTTGAGGGTTGTACCGTCGACTAGAATTAAGGGTCGCATTGCATTTCGAAATCCTCGAACGCGTTGTCTAAGGGCCATAAAGAAATACTTGAAGCGATTCTCGTTATCCTTCTTAATACAAAATGTCGATTCAGTATTAATTCTTCCCATATTATAGCAAAACCTGACCAATTAAATAAACAATAATCATAATTTAAATAATTAAATAAACAATATTAAAAAACTGAAAAATTTACAATTGAATTAAATAATTAATTACACATTAGATAAAAAATCGATACATAATTAAATAAACAATTGAAATTAATATCTGGCCAATTTAGAATAACTCTCCTCGGTCGAACCCATCAAGTCCTCCAACGCGCATTCTTTGGCCTTTCAAGCCTTTTGATAGCTCATGACCACTCCGTACTCTCGACGAACGTCATTAATAATGTCCGAAGGTCTGTAGATTATTCGTGGGTCCTGAAACTTGTGCATTACTTCTCGACCAATGAACCATGATTGGGCTTGCCTGTGAATAGGGGTGGCAAATGGCGGCTCGCAAAGACGGAGCTCGTGGACGGCTTGGGATCGTAAAAACACGAGCCTGAGCGCGAGCCAAACAGGCCGGTTTGGTCGGCTCGCACAAAAAACGAGTCGCTCGCTGTGAGCCCGGCTCGTGGGCTCGTTTTTGAAAGTGACCGAAACGGTCACTTTTCACTTTTTTTAAAAAGTGACCGTTTCGGTTACTTTATGTAATGGTGACCGTTTCGATTCTTGAATTAATTTCTTTTTTTACTGTAAAATTCAGTGACCATTTTGGTCCTTAATTTTATTTTATTTTATTTTCTTCTTCTATAAATAGTGGAATTTAGCCACAAAGTTTTCTACAATTCACTCTCAACTCTCAATTATCTTTCTCACAACTCTCTTGTATTGTGTTGATAGTTGTGCAATTTTTATATACAATTTATACAATATCCAATTCTCATTTCTCAGTTCTCACTATATTTATTGAAATTTCATCCAATTTTCATTTCTCACTACATTTATACAATTATTCTTTTACTAGTTATTACTTATTACAATTGAACAAATGGATCCACGCACATTTGTCGAAAACTTGTTCGGTGTGGGAGGAAACGAATCGCCTATGACACCACAAAGTCAATTTCAGAATCAATTTGAAGGTCTAAATGACGTACCCTTACCTGAAGATATTCTAGATTTAGATCTTTATCATCATGTAAGTGACAATCCAAATTATTCAATTAATTTAGATGATGTTGACGTTCTCGAAGCGGAACACGATCAGGAAGAAGAGACTGAATTAAACATTACTGATGCGAGGGGAAAGCGAAAGGGGAAAAAACAAGCAAAATGTTGGGATCACTTTAAGTTGATTTCAACGGGAAAAATCGTCAATGGAGTCCAAGAATCTAAAGCAATATGTAAATACTGCCAACAAAGATTGGCATGACAAAGAGGAATTGATACCATCCATCTCAACCGTTGTTACAAAGTATGTGCGGCCAAACACAAACTTATTCCAGGCTGTTAAACACAATTGCAATTTGGCAGTCCAGACGCCGGTTGTTCTGTTGCACCCCTATCCACATGGGTGTATTCGGAAGAGAAAGTTCGAACCGAAATGGTGAAACTTGTTGTTGGTGTTGAGTTGCCTTTGTTATTAATTGACAACCAACAATACGTCTCGTATGTGAAAGAATATCTACATCCAAGGTACATTGGGGTAAGTCAAAACACTCTTCGTTCCGATACAATACAATATTTTACTTCAACAAAATAACAATTAATTATGAATTTGCAAAAATATGGAGGTGTCATATCTTTAACTTCAGATATATGGAAAGGGATTAATAAAAGAGTATATATAGCTGCAACTGCACATTATATAGACTCACTTTGGTGCATGCAAAAAAAATTTAATGCTTTTAGAATTATTGAGTTTCCTCACAACACTAATAATATATTTAATGCTATTATTAGTATTGTTAGAAAATATCATTGCGAAGGTAAAATTCGTTTATTTACTTTCGATAATGCTAGTGTTAATAAAGTAGTTGCCGAAAAATTGCATAGGGTACTGCAACCTGATTTTGGTGGGTATTTGTTTCATATTCGTTGTGTATGTCATATTTTGAATTTAATTGTCCAAGATAGTTTAAAACATATAAAGAACTTCAAAATATTAGGAATGCACTAATATATATATCACAATCTCCCCAAATAGAAAACAAGCATTTGAGAATTATTGTGCCGAAATAGGAGTGTAAAATGCTAAAACATTTGTTAACGACGTAGGTCATAGGTGGAACTCTACTTACTTGTTATTAAAGTCATGTGAAGGTTTTGAATGTTTAATAACTGACTTTTATAATAATAGACATGTTAAAAGTGATGGCGATAGTATGTTGACTAAACGTGATTGACTTTTAGCTTTGAAAGTTAAAAGATTTTTGACATCTTTTTATGAAATCACTAAGATTTTATCGGGCGTTTACTATCCCACCAGCTGTATGGTGCTTGAACGTCTTTATATAATTGCAAGAAATTTTCATAAATATAGAAATGATCCTAATTTTAGTGAAATTATAATTGCTAAGGAATTAAAATTTAGAAAATATTGGGAAGATTTGTCTATGTTATTTCCTTTAGCATGTGTGATGGACCCCCGATATAATATATCGGGAACTAAATATATAATTGATCAAATTTCAAATGTCTTAACATTTAATACACCTATCACATATAGAAATTTAGAGCAAACATTATGTGAAATGTATGAATTATATGCGAACTGAATGGGTACCAATATTAGTCGGGTATCCTTTGGACCTACTTCTTCCACTGAAATTGAAGAAGAAGAAGATGCGAAAATATTTAATTTATTTCAAGGCATTAATTCGTATAAATTTGATTCATCTGCAATGTGTTCATCTACTACCACTGCCACTGTCATGTCGTCACCATTTGTATCTCATTCTCATCAAACATCTACGGGCTCAAGTCATAATGCATTGCTTGCTAAATTAATTGATTATTTCAACCAGAATATGTCAACAGATAAAATAATTCAAAAAAGTTCAGGCGAAATAATTGAATTCTGGAGAAGGTATGAACGACGTTGGCCAGTTATATCTGCGATTGCAAAAGATCTGCTGACACCTCCGGTTAGCACTGTTGTTTCAGAGTCTGCTTTTAGTACAAGTAAAAGATTTTTGAGCGAGGCCAGGAGCCGACTAAAAGAAGATATTTTAGAAGCGTTAATGTGCGTCAAGAATTGACAGGACGCTCATTTTCGAATACAAGATAAATATGCCGAAATTTCATGTCATCAAATAAGTGATATTTGATTTAATTATATTAATAAAACTTTTCTTTTCTTATCGTTACTTTTAATTTTCTTTAAAAAATTGTACACGCTATAAAAAATTGTTCGTGTACAATTTTTAACTCCGCCTACTGAAAATTTAAGTAGCTGATCCCCCTAGATAAAGGAGGATGGTTTATATTTTATCTATTTTAAAAAGAAAATAAAAAAATAATAAAGATTTCATTTTTATTTTTTTCTATCTCTTCTAGTTAAAAAAAGGAAAAAATTTCTTTCCACCAATTTAGTTAAATTTTTGTTAGTACTTGGTATTATTATTACTGTATATCTACATTTTAAATTCTTTTCTCGAACAACGATGTGCGTACCTTTGCATATAATTTTCGAAGTAAATTCCTTCTGAAAATTGAAAGGGTAATCGAATGACCGCCCTTTCAATTGTCAGAAGTCTTTCACTTTGAAGATTATATATAATCTTCGAAGTGAAAGACTTCTATATAATCTTCAAAGTGAACACTTCTGACAATTAAAAGGGCATCTGATTATCCTTTCATTTTTTAGAAGGGATTTACTTTGAAAATTATATGCAATGGGACACGCAGCGTTGCTTAAAAAAATAATTTTTAATACTGTTTTAAATTTTTTTTTAAAAAATTGTACACGAACAAACAAACAAACAACACAATTTTTAACTTCGTCTACTCTAAATTTAAGTAGCCGATCCCAAGCCCGAATAAAGGAGGAGGGTTTAAATTTTTTACCTAATTTTTTATATATAATTCACGATTTAAAAATTAAAATTACTTTTTTATTTTCCAATTTACCTATTTGTTTCAAAAAAAAAGAAGGAAAAACGACGTCTGCTCGCGAGCTGGGCTCACCTCGACCCACGAGTCGACCACGAGCCACGAGCTCGTGGGCCGAGCCGAGCTCGTCCATTTTTGGACGAGCTGAGCTCGGCTAGGCTCGGCTCGGCCCATTGACAACCCTACCTGTGATCATTTCAACGAATACCCACAAACAATTTGCAAGTATGTTCCCGTGCATACTTACGAACTACAAAGAACTCATTCGTGTCCATTTTCGTTGCTCGCAAACGCTAAAGGCAACTGTCGTCAACACAGACAATTGTGTAAGTCAACTTGTTTGATTTCTTCACTTTAAACTTAAAATTGTGTTTCAAAGCAATCCGGTGAACAGCTTCCTGCAAATCTTTCTTCGTGTCAAACAGTTGCTTGACATACAAATCTTCATCATCGGGGACTATACGCGAACAATTAGAGGACCGTGCACTCGGTCCAGCCTGTGAGTTCTCACTCGACGCATGTCTCAAACGGGATAAAACAATCAAATTCTCATTTATCAAGTCATTATCTCTTTCATTGTCTTGAACTACCGAGCAAATTCTGTGTAACAGTGAGATCATGGTGAGAAGCAACTGTCTCTGGAACAGCTACAGCATCATCGCGCACTATTTCTACTGTGTCCCAAAACTCATTCACATTACAATTCCCTCCATCGAAATCTTCCTGTTCACTCTCGGGGACATTCTTCTTCATCAAAGTTACGCAAATAGGAATCGCACGTTTCTGGTTCATTTCAATTAAAATCCATTTCAGCTTCAAAAGTAATCGCTATAGGTGAAATTGAAATGGATGTATTCTCGCCCATTAGAAATCCAAATTCCATGGCGTATTCAGAGGGATCGACTTTCAACAAGTTCTGTATCTCATTGTACATTTCTGCATATGATGTACTGGATGTTATTACAATTGCAGTACAACCATGTCTTTCACTCGTCCATTTCCACACCCATTGATCATTGTCATTATTTTCAAATTCACCAAAGTAACAAATCGGGACAGCAGTTGATCTCATATCTGCATTAGGAAACATCATTTATTAAAAAAATTGTAATTACGAGAATAAAAGGACGAAAATAAATATGAAAAAAAACGTGTAACAGCCGGCCCGGACACGTTTTTGGCCGGCTGTCTTCTACATTTTGCATCTGCACAAATGAATTATTTCCTCGTTTTTGCTAAAAAAAATTATAAATCCATTCAAGACTGTAATACTTCATTTTTCTAAAATTATATGTTGAAATAAAATTTAAATATTCAAACAATGTACTAATTTAAGTAAAATAAAATTAAACATACGTATTTATACTTACCAATTTCAAGTGCCGACTGTGAGTAATACTTTTTTGTTGAGCCTTTGATAATTTTTTGAGATTTCAATGTTCAAGCAGATGGAAGAGGAAATTTCTTTTTAACTGTGTTGGAAAATATGATAAGGAAAATGATTTTGCTTTGAGATTTAAGTGGGATTGTTTAGATTTATTAATTTTTTAAAGAGGGTATTATTGTCTTTTGGGCAAATGATATGTTTTTGTAATTACAACACATAATAAGGGCAAAAATGATATTTACTCCTCAAAAGACCCTTTTGGTGAATGGCAAAAAAAAGCTGGTCAATGTGAAAGTTTGGTGTTTTGACTTGGCTATTCTAAAAAGTACCCCGTATTTCGACTCATTTTCTTTTATAACAAAAAAGTATATTTAGCATTGCAATGCATTGAAGGACGGCACACACTCTAAAGGTTTTGTGTAGCTTTCTGCTATAGATTTCTTTTACAGTACCAAGTATTGATGGAATTTCATTTCATTTGGCGTAACCTTCACCTAAATTTTGTGTGCTTCTACCGGGAAATTTGATTGTAATTTTGCCACAAATTCCTTGCACATTTTTTTTTTTGGGTGAACTGGAACTATGCAAAGCAGACAACTTTATGTACTTGGCACATATCATTTTCAGGATTAGTCGACGAAGTAAAATTCTCTTCTAGAACAGTTTATAGGATTACTTAGCTAACACGAAAGGCAAAAGTATAATTTGAGCATAAGCAAGAATGTGGGGTGTTGGGTTTTTGATACCCAATAAATCCCGGGTTATGATTTTAACGTGGATTAATATTATTTCATAGGTATAGGCCGATGAATAAAATAAATTCAACAACCAAGTCCATGAATTACACCCGACCCAATTGTATTTCCTCCTGGAAGGCTTGAATTTTGGCCCGTTTACCTCTTTAAAGGTTCAATTTAAAGCCTAACCATAGAGTATATATATTGCTATAACCCTAGCCACTTTCTTGTGATGTTTTGTTTGGTTTTGAGAGAAAAATCGAGGAATCCCGGCTGCCCCCTTTGTGTGTGAAAAATAGCCTCTAGAAGTGTCCAAAACACCTTTTTAACGTGTACAGTTGGTGGTTTCTTCATAGTATACCTTTGTGGTGTTTTTTCCTAGCCTTTGTGGCCACAAATCATCATTTTTTCTTATCCTACATGGGTAAGATTGAATAGCAACCGAGGTGAATTAGATTAGTTGTGGTTTGGAGCCGATTGGATTGGTTGTTGGTTGAGAAAGGTACGATGGACTGAGAGCCCGAAAATACTCGATTTGAAGATCTTTCAAGAGAGCTTCCGCAACATCAGAGCTTCAAGGTGGTGATTTTGGCTCTTGAAATATAGCAAAAATCATCCAGAAACGAACCAGAAATCAGATCGAAGAAGCTGTCCAAAAACTGTCAAAATCAGTCTTTGTCTTTCGCATTTTTTGATCAATCCACAAGGAGTTTTGGGAAATGGAGACCACTGGAGTGACGTGCAGGTGGAGGTGAACCCTGCAGGGCGGCGCGTGTTGGTCTGCAGTGACGCGTGAGGCCCACGCGTAGAGAGGTGGAGCCCCGCGTGAGGGCGCGTGAGAGGGATTCTCGTGACGGTCTCTTCAGGCAGTTTATTCCTCACATTATTTCTGACATTTTTCATATTAAAAGTTTTCTGTTTCAGGGTCTGCAATATAATTTGGACATCGTTGTTTTTCGGGCGTTCGGGACTCGATTGTGATTTTTTGGTTGCTATAGTTTCCAGAGATTTTAGGATGAACAGTGGTGTCCTAAAGTGTTATATTCACGTGTCTCATAATTTACGGACTCAGATTGGTTCACTCTAGTAAATTGGCTGAAACTTTTACATTATCACACTAACAGATCATCGTGTGGGGTGATCATTAGGATTAGGGGTTTTCATTGCTTGTGCTAGAAAATTTATGAATTATTTGCTCTATTTTGAAGTTTTGAACTTTGATTGCAAGTTAGTAGTTGATTTTGTGCTTATCTGTCATATAGTCACTGTGTGAGACTTATTGCGTGAAAATTTGAATTTTTTGTTTATATACCTTCGTGTTTGTATTAATTATCCCATTAGAACACCTGGACTTGACCCGTTCAAACATTCTCTTGATCTAAGATTATGAATATTACAAAATTCTGGGAATCTAGAACGGTGTATATTGCGATTTTAGGATTACTTTGTGTGACCTTTTTGTGAATTGGTTGTTCTGTTTTTTATTTTCTCCTTAAAAATGTCTTCACACTTTGAAGTTGTAATTTTTAATGGGAAAGGGGATTTTTTAATTTGGCAACAAAAGATTAAGGGTATTTTGGTCCAACAAAAAGTTTCAAAGGCCATAGATGGCAAATTTTCTGCAAGTTTAACAGAAGTACAAAAAGAAGAGTATGATGAACTTGCATACACTTCAATTATTTTACACCTGTCTGACACTATTTTGAGAAAAGTAGGAAAACTGGATTCTACAAAACAACTTTGGGAGAAATTGTAGGACTTATATTTGTTTAAGTCTACTCCTTATAAATTATACTTACTTGAACATTTTTTCAGCTTTAAAATGGATCATTCAAACGATCTTGATGACAATCTGGATGTCTTTAACAAGTTAGTTCAAGACATCGTTAATTGTGATAAAAAGGTATCTGAAATGTATAAGGCTATTATCTTACTTAATTCCATACCCGATTCTTATAGGGAAGTTAAGAATGCAATTAAGTATGGTCGGGACACCTTAACACCTGAGATTGTCATAGACTTACTTAGGAGTAAGGAAATAGAGAATAAGGATGAAAAAGAGGATAAGATGAGTGGGGAGTTTCATATGATGAGGAGTAGGATGAAATTTAAGCAGATGAATTTGGGTAGAACTCAAGACGATAGTGATTCAAGTAGTGACTCGAGTGATGAAGCTAGTAAGAAGAAGGGCAAGCGATATGACAAGTCTAGTAGTAGAAAGTGTTATAGTTGTGGTAAGTCTGGACATTTTATTATGGATGTCCCAAGAAGAAGGATAAGCAGAAGGGTAATGTGAGACGTGAGACGAATGTGGTTGAGGGGTCAAGTTATGACCCTTGTAAGGTTTATTGAGAGTAAACCTAGTTAGTGCATATGCATCTGTGTGTGATCCTTTCTGTATTTATGTGATTGTCTAAATTCTGTTGCATGATTATATGTTGCATTTCAATTTGTTTGATATGTGTGTTTGTATGAATTTGAGGTAATTTGATTACTTGATGTAATTGTATGCATGCATAGTGGTTTAGGATGCATTAGCAGTGTGTTAGATGTCTTTTAATGAGGTGGAGTATAGATGCCTAGGGGTACATTGTGGTTTGTACTAGGGATATGGAGTGTGAAATTTGGATAATGAGTGGAGATGTGATCAAATGTGTAGAATCATTTATCTGTGAAAGAGACCCTGATAAGGTGGAGTGTGAGAGAGACACTTCTATCACTTCTGTTAGGTGGAGACCCATTATCCACGTAGGTTAGGAGAAGTGATGTGGAGATAGAGGATTATCCTGTGGACTTAGAATCTATTGTGACTTGACAATTAGACATGAGTTGGGTGATCAGTCTAGTGAGCATGTTGGGCGATGAGAGGAGATATGTGTTCTCGAGACATGAGCAACACGGAATGAGAAAGGATAAATGTGGTGAGATCTTTTCGTAGGGTCATTTATACATGTGTTGCATATGTGATTGATTGTGATTTGATTGACTTGGTGTTACTCTATGGTTCTATGTAAGCATGTTTCTGAAAAGATCTACGTATGTTATCCTATAGTATATCGTCATCGCATATGTATTTGCTCTTGATTGTTTATTGTTAAATATTTGCTTCTACTTGGGTGTTTTTGACCTTAGCCCCAGTGATTATATGGAGCATGTATGGTATGTGTTTCAGGTTGGAAACAAGAGGTAAGGTTTGTGATCCAATTTTATTGGCTACCTTGATTATGAAAGTGCTAACTGTGTGTTTTGATTGGTTGCAGATTTATTGGGCATTAAGATGGAGATTTGTTGGGTTTTTTATACCTAATAAATCTTGGGCTATGATGTTAACGTGTGTTAATATTATTTCATAGGCATAAGCCAATGAATAAAATAATTCT
The DNA here is from genome assembly GCF_002742605.1 of Olea europaea var. sylvestris. Classification (NCBI taxonomy): domain Eukaryota; kingdom Viridiplantae; phylum Streptophyta; class Magnoliopsida; order Lamiales; family Oleaceae; genus Olea; species Olea europaea. The sequence continues at coordinate 79,141 of NW_019227643.1, read as the reverse complement.
AACAACTAAGTCTATGAGTTACACTCGACCCAATTGTATTCCCTCTTGGAAGGCTTGAATCTTAACAAGTTTACCTCTTTAAAGGTCCAACTTAAAGCCTAACCCTAGAGTATATATATGGTTATAACCCTAGCCACTTTCTTGTGATGTTTTGTGTGGTTTTGAGAGAAAAATAGAGGAATCCCGGTTGCCCCCTTTGTATGTGATGTTTTGTGTGGTTTCTTCATAGTATATCTTTGCGGTATCTTCTCCTAGCATTTGTGGTCACAAATCATCATATTTTCTTGTCCTACGTGGGTAATATTGAATAGCAACCGAGGTGAATTAGATTGGCTGTGGTTTGGAGTCAATTGGATTGGTTGTTGGTTGAGAAAGGTACGTTGGATTGAGCCCGATAATCGCCGATTTGAAGATCTTTCAAGAGAGTTTCCGCAACATATCGTTTTCAGGATTAGTCGATGAAGTAAAATTCTCTTCTAGAACAGTTTATAGGATTACTTAGCTAACACGAAAGGCAAAAGCATAATTTGAGCATAAGCAAGAATGTGGGGGCCTAAGGGCTTAGTTGAATTTATCATCGATTTGCAAATGTAAGCTTACTTCTCAAGTTTGTGCAATGCATATTACAGTTCAGAAATCAATATAAGTGAAAGCAAAGCAATCAGACAGATCTTCAGCGAGATAACCTGTTTTTCCTGCATTTTCAAGCAAACTTTCGGCTGAAATAGGAACTCTCTCTCTCTTTTTCTCACATAAAAACAAATACTAACAAGATTGATTCATTGTTCTAACTAAAATTGTGATTTCTTACCAATATTGAACCGTCATATTTTTTTAATAAGTAACTAAAATGGCACCTTACCTAACATTTTCTTCTCTTCCTAACCATAAAATCCCCCTCATTGTTCAAATTCATCATTCTATGTACATAATTGTTGTGACTTAAGTCTCCATGATTCAAGTCAATCTCCTTCCCAGAATGGACCACTTCGCTTTCTCTATGTTACTTCTTGTACTTCTCTTTTACTGCACCAAAACCCTAGCTCAATCACCAGCTCAGGCCCCGGCACCAGCCGGTCCGACCAACATAACCAAAATCCTCGAAAAGGCCGGCCAGTTCACCTCGTTCATCCGGCTCCTATCGATTACTGAAGTAGGGGACCAGATAAATACACAACTCAACAACTCAAACCAGGGCTTAACAGTATTTGCGCCGGCTGATAACGCCTTTTCTAGCCTCAAATCTGGAACCCTAAATTCCCTTAGTGATCAGCAGAAGGTTGCACTGGTGCAATTTCATGTACTGCCCACTTTTCTCTCCATGTCACAGTTCCAAACTGCGAGCAATCCATTGAGGACTCAGGCCGGAAACAGCGATAATGGGCAGTTTCCTCTAAATGTGACCACCTCGGGTAACCAAGTGAACGTTTCGACCGGTGTGGACGATGCCACAGTGGCTAACACAATATACACAGACAACCAGCTAGCAGTATATCAAGTGGACAAGGTTCTTCTTCCTTTGAGCATTTTTGGTTCACCTGCACCAGTCCCGGCCCCATCAGCATTGGCTAAGAAGTCACCGGCTGCTGATGCTCCGGTATCTGGCAGTGACGATGTTCCGGCAGATGACTCGGGAACAATTGGCCTTGCTATGCATGGCATGCTAATGGTGATACCCCTTGGAGTTGGTGTCCTATCAGCACGTTGGTTGTGATAATAGCGATGGATATCTGCGGAATTCAGAGATATATCCATAGAGATTATGTAGCATAATTTGCCCATTTCATTCACCTTTTTTTATTCAACTTTTTTTAATCCTTGGGCCTCTATTTTCTCCCATTTGAGTATATTGAGATTTTGTAATCTAAAATTTATATTAATTTGTGTGATATGTCTACGAAATTAATCTTTATTGAACTTAATAAAGTTAATTATTTTTTGTTATCTTGAATAAATTCGTAAAGATGAGCAACTTGAAGAAATTGATGAAAAGTTAAAAGTACTTTTTTTGGAGACAGTTTCAAAGACCGTTATTTAATATAAGACTTTATCCAGGCCAAAATTATGGTCTAGGACCAAATTAATACTTGTTACTAAAAGAATCCTTGGTGAAGTCTAAGTTCGATTTGTTTTGTTCATATTGTTACTTGTCAATTGGAACCATGGTCTTTCAACTCTAGTGTTTCGTATATTTTTGTACATGTTTTATTCTCCAAGTCATTAATATTTTCCTATTTATCAAATTTGTGAGAACCCATTCAAAACTCCTAATAATTTGAGTAGTCTTTCAATAAAAAAGTTACTTGTGAAGATCGCACAATTATCTTTTAACTCCCGTTTGGCCCTACTATTCCACATTATAATGAGAGGAATAATAATTTTTTGGAGAATGTTTGGTTAAAAAAAGAAGAATTTTTTTTTTGAATTTACTTGTTGTATTATTTTATTAAAAAATGTGTGATTGATAAAAAAAAGAGAAATGAATTATAGTTTAATGGAGAATAAGGACCAGAGAGACGCTCAATCAACATTTGTGCAAGACACTTGCATGGTTACCTCCGGTGCAGAAGCCACATTGTAGAGAAACAGGTGACGTGGGGCCACTGACCCACATAGAATTTTTTATTTTATTTTTTTTAAAATTAAAATTTTTATTCTCCCCATCTCTTGATTGTTGTGCACGACTTTTTCATAATCTGACATCATCAATCAATTTATCATTCCTCTCCAATGCCTGAAGTTTGTCGATTTTACTATAATCTAAAACTACGTTTGATTTGCTGTTTTGAGGTCATTTTTAGCCTCTATTTGATCCCTATTAATTTTCATTCCACTGCATTTCATTTTTTTCTTATTTTCAATTACACAATTTTTCATAAAATAATATTACACGTAAATCGAAAACTTTTCATTCTTTTTCAATCACTCATTTAAAAAAAAAACACTATTCCACCCATTAATTTTTTCACAAAACGGGGCTTAATTTTTAGTTTTTCAAAACATTCAAAATGTATTTGGTATGTTATTTTCAAAAATGAGTTTTTAAAAACAAGAAAAATTTTACAATATAAAACTCAAAACAATTTTTTGACGTTTTGAAAAATTCAACAAGGAAAATAAACTTAAAAATTTATATTTACAGTGATTCCTTTTTTTCCCAACTTTAAAATTTATATTTTTTGATCACATATTAGCATAAAATTGATATTTTTTTAAATAATCAAATTAAATGAAAAAATGTCATAAAACTAGTTCTAAAATTTTTAAGCATTCTGAGAAAATGTTTTTCAGACCAACAAATCAAACGCATTTTTTTATAATTTTAAAATAATCTCTCAAAACGAAAAACATAAAACATTCCCATGCTTACCTCGTCAGTGTTGATGCTGGAACTAATTTTCTCTCATCTATCAAGTCTCAACAAACGGTTTTTCCAGCTTTCTCTTCTGTTCCATCGTTGAAAAATGTTTGGCGAAGCCACATGTCATGTCTCCAAATGAAAATTTTCTGTACGAAGTCGGTTATTAAAGTAGGGGTGCAAGGACAAATTTGACCACAGAATTAAAATGTGAAAAAGGAAATACAAATAAATATTCTAACGCGCACGTCCCACTCCTCACAGCCTCAACTCATTTTATCATCGGGGTGAAAATGGAAATGTGATCCTTTCCCAGAACTGTCCTCAATTTTATTTTTATTTATTTTATTTTTTTTGAAATTTTGTTGATTTCATAATTTAAAGTACATTTAAAAAGTTAATAAATAAGTAATGACTGAATTTTTTTAATCTATGCTCCATCCTCACCTTGACTCCGAAAAATTCTTGACAGGACAAGGCAAGGAGGCCTTCTTGATGGCATTCCTAAGATATGCACATCTATACATATAAACGTAAAATCTTTCTTTAAAAGGGAGATTATTGGTGTATAGGTAGGGTTTGACAGGACCTCTACTGATACCTCACATAGGGTGGGAGGAGGTTGAGTTAATTTTTTGACATTATTTATTCATGTGGAACGTACACTTTTGTGAGATTTCTGTACACATTCTGTAAAAATGAAATCTATACACCAATCATTTTTGTCTTTAAATGTCCGTTTAAATTGGAGATCATTGTTTTACTCTAAAAGTACTATTTGAAGAGAAAGATTGTGTCGAGCTTGGGTCTTGGTTCTCTGAATTCGTGAAAGCGTTATTTATTTTTGGAAAATTAATAAAAAAAAATATATCAAAGATTGAATCTCACATTTTCTGGACGAATTTTATTAGACTATTCTAAAAACAAAACAAAAGTTAATTTGACACATCACCTCTATTTAGAGGTTTGTGTGAAGAGTAAAGCTGGATGATGACCATGTGGGGTTCGAAGGTAAGGGTTGGAAAAAAAAATAGAAAAAGAAAAAGTGGAGGGATTACACACTAGAAGTATAACGAAGTATTAGTGATCGAGTAACGATACTGGCAATTTTTAAATAAAATGATATGCGCGACAAGGGAATTAGCATACAATTACATCATTGTCCACAAATTATATCTAAAATTTTCCAAATAACAATTTTGTGGGAATTACATGTAAATATGCCGTAAGGTAGTCAAAATTTTGAAAAATGTATTCTGATTTCGAGTGTGCAAACCAAGAGGATAAAGTTAAATTATAATTTAAGTTAGTCAAACATATTTTTTGTGCTTATTTAATAGGGATTTTGATAATTGATTTTTTGATCGTTAGAGATAAAATGATTGTGAAAGAAGAATTCAAAAATAACGACTGGAATAGTGAAATAACGGTCAAAAAATTAATTTTAATTGGCTTAAAAGCTCTACCAAATAAACTCTTTATTCACACATACAACTATGTATTTATTATTAACACTCTCCATAGAACCCAAAAGGATAAATAGCACAAAACATCTCTACCTTTCAATGTCATTATACAAATTGTCATTATCTTTTATTTTTTAATATTTTCACCCCGATTTTCTACCTTTCATTGAGCAAAATGTCATTTTCATCCATTTTTTCAATAAAAAGACGATTTTACCCTCTTATTCAAATAAAAAAAATAAAAGAAACGAAATGAAAGGATAAAAAACTAATTGCAATAATAGTCTCAAATTTTCAAAAAATTACAAATTAATCACAAATATATAATTAAAAATCAAAGTTAAAAACAAAAAACAAAACAAAACAAAAATCATTCATCTTCTCCCTAGTATGTAGCAAAATTTCATCTTCATTCTCTTCCAAATTCTTTATCAACAAATAAGAACACAACCAATCATTCCCAAATTAACTTCAGACACTAAACAATAGTTATTTATAATATCAACGGATTGTGTGGAAAATGAATTCATCCACATCAAAGAATGGCATCCATTTGGCAGTCAACTTTATTGCTAGTTGGTCTATCATGAAGTGACCTGAAGATTGCAGGTATTTTGGAACAAGAAAATATTTGAGAAACAGAACTATTTCAGGGCATCGTTAGAGCTCTGTATCAAGAAATTTTGATGCTTCACGTCTTTCGAGTAGCCCGTGTGCTTGGTCTCATTTTAATGAGATTTTGGCACCATAACAATTTTGCTACTGAAACATGTGCATTTAAAAATTGAAAACTATCAACACATTTGTCAAATTTATATAAATATCAATGGAGCCATTGAGACGTGAATGATCGAGATACCCTCTTCTGATCAATGAAAATTAAGCAATTACCCTCAATCCATTGGCATGTCATGAAAATAGAATGTAAGAGTAAAAACGAAATGTAGTGCATATTGTACTGTGCATTGTTGGAAATTGATGAAGAGATGAAAAGAATAACAACTAATAACCAGTAACAAAATACTGCAACAAATCTGGAATAAAGTGATCACTAACAAATTAATGTAACACCGAAGACTTGAACACGATATCGTTGTCATCAAACTGTTTTTGCCCCCCTCTCTTTTGTATGGGATGCTTCAAGGGATCGCCGACAAATGATTTGTAGGATTATAACAAGCCTTGTAAGAGATTAATATCAAAGCACAAGTGTTATCTCCCAAAACTTGAAGAACACAATGAGGGTTTTTGAATACGAATAAAATCAGAATTTGATCTTTGTTTTGGAATGATAATGTTTCTCAAATGTTTTTCAATTAAATTTGCCTTTAATAGGGATCCACTATTTATAGGCAAGCTTCAAATGCACGAAAAGGTGCCAAAACATGAGCCAAAAAGTCACCAAGTTTGAATTAGCAACGGCTAAAAACAGGAAAAAACGATCACAAATTAATAACATGCGGCCGCATGATACAAAATCGTGCGGCCGCATAGTTATATTAAATAGGGGATTTAATTCCCTGGAGAAAGCCATGCGGCCGCACGACCGCACAAGCCAAATTTTTTGCCTTCATCCATTTTTTCTCCCTTTCATTCCAAACACCACACCTTTTGATTTTTGAACAATTTCTCAACAATCCCCCACTTGTTCAAAACTCAATAAGGTCTCAATTCCAAATATGCGATGCTCATGCCGAATGATTAGATATCTTTCGATTTGAATCTATTTATAGTGTAATTCCTACAAAGAAAGTCGAAATCAAAGGTAGCAGTAGCTTTGAACCAGTTATTCCATATGACAATACTGGTAAGAACACACACGTGAGCATCATGTGTTCTCAAGTTCCTCAATCTCGCTTAGTGCTTTTTTTGGCCTTGCACTTATCCTTGTCAACAAACTTTTAAGAGAGAAACTCCAACTCTCAATTGAGACGGCACCACCTTGAAGTTTGTATAGGTAAAGCTCTTCTAGCATCTTTGTTACTTTTAGAGATGCTTGTGTTTTAGCACTAAACTTTATTAAGAGCTCGAAGCTTAACCCTCACTTCAGTAACAACCAGCATTATTTTTATTTAGGATAGGATTATCGCGGATTTTTTATAATGCTGCAACTATCCACATATCGAATGACTTATTGTTACTGTTACATCCCTATCTGAACCACTTCGGATGGGTGTTCGCCCCTATTTGAACCACTTCGAAAAGTCTCCCTCCGCAACATACGAGGCATTCAACACCCATCCGAAGTGTTTTTGAAGTGACGCCACCTCCAATGTTGTCGATCTGCTAACGCATTGCGAGATACAGACAATCTACTGAACCGACCACAGTGCCCTCATCCCTGAAGCCGAGGCGCAGTACGTTCCGAGGTTCTCTGTCAGAAGATTCGCCGCCAATTTCAGAAAGAGATCTATGTCAAGATCCTTTCTGTTCCCAAGGTTTAATTGATTTGACGTCTCCATGAGCCTAGTTGATGTGACGTATCAACTTTATGTCAACTCAACTCGGGAGAAGAAATTATCCCCCACTCTAGAGACGCGGTTGATTGATGCCTATGAACAGACGCCTCACACCGTCAGATGCATACACGTGTCCCACATCTAACGGTTCTCCTGACCTATAAATACCCAAAGTTTGACAAGAGGCAGAAATAATGAAACTTTTACAACATAGCTTTCCATAGCAAACAAATATATATATATCCTCCTCTCCACTATTTTGCACAACCTTAATATTGTTCCAATCACCTGAGGCTAACTTGACCGTCAGAATGTATGCGGTCGCCACCATCCCTGTTGGTTCTGACCGTGCGTTGACTGTGCGCAAAGAGAAATACGTGGAGTAGTTATCGGTTGGCCACGTGGAGGGTCCAATTTGCGAGGTTAACAGATTGACGCCGTCTGTGGGAAACTTCCTGTCGAAAGTTCTGCATTCTCCACCGGAGAAACCACCGAAAAACTAGTGACTTACCCTGAAAAGGGCACGTTCTTGAAAAAGAACAAAGTCGAGTTATAATCCAAGTTTTTATCACCCTTGAAAAAGGACATAAGATGAGTTACAGTCATGAAGACGAGAACCCTATGAGAGAGGCCTATTAAGAAGAGGTGCTCTGTAATAATGTTACTCACCGAGACCCCATCACCGACGTCGCCGAGGTGAAAGAACGGTCATGCTCATTGAAGGAATGACTCAAATAGCTGCGGGCATGAGAGATATCACAGCCCAGAATATGGCGATGCATGAACTTCTCATGCAAGCCCGAGGTCACTGGGGCTCTCAAATGCTCCAAAGATCTTAACCAGTTCAAGAAGCCCCACCAACTCATTCCCGAGGTCATGTGAGCCAGCACAGAGAGCACCCACTTGAAAGAGAAGTGGGTGCTGAAACCACATCCTATGTGTAAGGGAGCCAGCTAGCAGAACCACAATTAGGGGACAATTTTCCTCAAGAATATGAAGCACAAAGGTCAGTTAGCATCTTTGACCGAATAGGGCAAGACCCTAATAATAGGGTCCGCTCAGTGAGAAGATCAGTTCGGCAAGAGAAAAAGCAAGAATAAGCACCTCCTCCTCCTAGAAATAGGAAGGAGAGTCAAGAAGAAGCACCTCTACCTCCCCAGAACATTCAAGATGATGAAGGATCAGATGGGCCTTGTCGATCCTATGAAATTAACGATGATGATGATAACCTCCCTTTCTCAAGGAAAATCCGAAGTTTCCCAATGCCTGCGAATTTCATGCCCCCTAAGATCCCCAAATACGAAGGAAAGGGGGATCCGAAGAAGCACCTCACCAAGTACATGACGCAGATGAGCCTCAGGGGAGCCTTGCATGCTTTGAAGTGCAGAGCCTTCCACTTAACTTTAAGCGGAGCTGCTAAAGTGTGGTACAATAGACTTCTTTCCCTGAGCATTAGAAGTTGGTAGGATCTGAAGAAAGCATTCTTGAACCAGTACCTCTCATGCAGAGAAGGAGAGGCCCCGGTGCAACGCCTGCAAGATATGAGGCAGGTCCCTGGAGAGACGCTGAAAAGCTATCTCGCCAGGTTTATAAACAAAATCACTTATTGCGAGCAGGTCACTGACGGATAAGCCCTTTCAGCCTTGAAATGCGGCCTCAACATGAACACTTTATTCTGGAGGGATGCGCGCAGCAAAAATCCCACCACTTATGAAGAGCTGGTAGAAATGATGAGAGTTGAGATCTTTAGTGAAGAGATGATTGATCACAGAAATCGCGCAACGCAGGGACTCCCTTCGTCTCAGAGGCAGGTAGGTCGAGGACCCACAGCACACCTTGTCACTCAGCAATGGACTCAAGTAGGTCATATAATAGCTCCCACCTCCGAACAGGCACTGACTTCTGCCATGCTAAATGCAGTCCCGGTGTTGGCATAAGAGAATTTCCCTGGCGAAGCAGGGCTATTTGGAGGAACTGATAGTTATAAAAAGAAGAAGAAGAAACAGTCAAACAGGCCCTTGGAAGGGGCAAGGTTTTGCACTTTCCACCAACTCTATGGGCATGACACCAGCGAGTGCAGAGACGCTAATTGATGCCCAGATAGAAGCAACCCACATCCCTCCAAGAGGAATGAATATCCTCGTAGATCCGCCTCCCCGAACTGGGAAGGAAGAAGGCCTAGAGAGCAGTCACCCTGGGGAAGAGAATCAAGGGACCAAGGAGGGTCTAGACAGAAAGATCAAGCCCTATTTTTTGGAGGCCAAACCATCAGGGAGATCGACATGATCATTGGGGGACCTCACGTCGGTGGCAACACCAGGAATGCCTAAAGGAATTATACAAGGGAAGCAAATGATCCACCAATGCTCACTTACATTGTCAACGAATCTCAAGAGGCCAATAGGATGGCCCCAATCACCTTCTCCTGGGAAGATGCACAAGGAGTTCACTATCCCCATTGTGACGCAATGGTTGTGAGAGCCGCAGTGGCAAGAAACGGACTCAAACGCATGCTCGTCGACAATGACAGTTTGATGAATATACTATTCAGCTCCATTTTCAACAAGATGCAAATTGAACATGGGTTGATCTCCATGACCGACCCGCTATTCGAATTTACTGAAGACTGCATCGTCTCACGAGGGCAGATTACTCTACCCATCGAGATGGGTTCAGCTCCCCTAGTGGCCCAACACCTCATGAAATTCTTGGTAGTAGATCACAGATCAGCCTACCATGAAGTATTGGACAGACCCACCTTGAAAGATCTTTGGGCTGTCACCTCCATCCACTACTTGTGTATGAAATTCCCAACTGAACATGGGATTGCCACGGTCCGAGATGACCAGATGGGCTCCAGGGCATGTTACTTAAATTCTCTGCAAAAATCGGAGCCTCGAACTGTTAACGTGATCATAATTGAAGTTGCCAGTGAACCCAATTTGGACGTGAGAAAGCTCGATGTCCCTGAACAAGGACGTACCTCCGAACAGGAGGAAGACGTCGACATGGAAGAAGCCCTTGAGGGAGGGCACCCTCTTGATGAATTAGATCTTCAGATTATTGACTCCGAGCAAAATACAACCCCAATGGAAGAACTTGAGACCTTTTTCGCCAACCCAGAGGACCCCAGTCAGGTCCTGCGAATAGGAATGGCGTCATTCCCCGAAGCAAAAGAAGAAATGGTGAGCTTCCTGAAAAGGAACTTGGATGTCTTCGCTTGGAAGCACGAAGACATGGTGGGAATAGATCCAAGAATCAGTTACCATCACCTTAACATAAACTCCTCCTGTACCCCCACATAGGCAGGAAAGACGTGCCCTCAACCCGGAGCGGTACGAGGCTCTCAAAGACGAAGTAGACAAACTTAGCCGTAGTGGCTTCATTAGAGAAGCCATCTATCTGAAGTGGATATCCAGCCCGGTCCTTGTGAAAAAGCCCAGCGAAAAGTGGAGGGTGTGCGTAGACTTCACAAACTTAAATAAGGCATGCCCTAAAGATAGCTTCCCACTTCCAAGGATAGGCCAACTTGTGGATTCCACCGCCGGACATGAACTCTTGAGCTTCATGGATGCATACTCAGGATATAACCAAATACCCATGTTTCGACCCGATGAGGAGGCTACGTCATTCATCACAGATAGGGAACTGTACTGCTACAAAGTCATGCCCTTCGAATTGAAAAATGCTGGAGCTACATATCAGAGGCTGGTCAACATGATGTTTGTTGAACTCATTGGCAAAACCATCGAGGTCTACGTAGACGACATGCTAGTCAAAAGCATTCAGGCCAATGAACACATAAGTCACCTCGACCAAACTTTTCAAATACTTAGAAAATATAAAATGAAGTTGAACCCCCTCAAGTGCACCTTTGGAGTAGCTTCGGGTCAGTTCTTGGGATATATTGTAAACCAAAGAGGAATCGAAGCAAACCCAGTGAAGATAATGGCCGTGCTTGAAATGACGTCACCTCATAAACCAAAGGAGGTCCAAAGCCTCAATGGTCGGATAGCAGCACTTAGTCGTTTCATCTCCATAGCCACAGATAAGAGCTTACCCTTCTTCAATGTGTTAAAGTAAGGAAAGAAGTTTCAATGGACTTCTGAGTGCGAAGAAGTCTTCCAAGTGCTGAAGAAGCACTTAGGAAAGGTACCCAGAGCCACAGATAAGAGCTTACCCTTCTTCAATGTGCTAAAGCAAGGAAAGAAGTTTCAATGGATTTTTGAGTGCGTACAAGCCTTCCAAGCGCTAAAGAAGCACTTAGGAAAGGTACCGTTGTTGTCAAAACCTTAATCGGAAGAACTACTACTACTGTACTTGGCAGTTTTGGACGAGGCAATCAACGTTGTCCTAGTCAGAGAAGAAAATGAGCACCAGTTACCGGTATACTATGTTAGCAAAGCACTCCTTCTAGCTGAAACACGCTACCCAAACATGGAGAAATCGGAACTCGCTCTCATCACAGCCTCAAAGAAATTGAGGACATACTTCCAGGCCCACTCAATTGAAGTGCTCACCAACTCCCCATTAAAGTAAGTACTGCAAAGAACAGACGCATCAAGACGCCTGCTAAAATGGGCAATCGAGCTTAGTGAGTTCGACATACTGTTCCGACCTCGACATGCCATCAAGTGCCAAGACCTTGTAGGTTTTGTGGCTGAGTTTGCCAAAGACCCAGAAATGGAGGCGACAATGGAACCAGCCGAGCCCCCAATGTGGAAACTGTTTGTACATGAATCCTTGGGAGAGGCCGGCTCCGGGACAGGGATCGTCTTGAAAAGCCCTGAAGGCCAAAAGCTAAATTGCGCAGTAAAGTTCGACTTCAAAGCCTTGAACAACACTGTCGAATATGAGGCCCTTCTAGCAGGCCTTAGACTGGCGAGGAAAATGCAGGTCAGAAGGCTCCTAGCGAGCAGCGATTCTAAGCTTGTAGTGAGTCAGGTCAATAGAAATTTCGCGGCCAAAGACAGTAGCATGGTTGCATACTTGAAATTGGTTCTGGACCTAGTTCTTCATTTTGAAAGGTTCGAGCTGATTCAAGTCCCACGCTTAGAGAACACTCATGCAAACGCTCTGTCAAAACTGGCCAGCAGCAAGGATTCAGAGCTACTAAAGGTTGTACCCATTGAACACTTATTGAAGCCCTCCATTTTCGGAGTTGAAGAGGTGCTATGGATAGAAGGCACCCGGTTATAGATGCAGCCCATCATCGCCTATCTTAAGGACCAATCACTACCAGCTTCCAGAAGCGAGACAAGAAAGTTAAGAAAAAGGGTTGCACACTTCGTCCTACAAGAAGATGTCTTCTACAAAAGAGGCTTCGCCTCGCCACTTCTCCGATGTGTAGGAGGTGAAGAGGCCTTGCATATACTCAAGGAAATCCATGAGGGAATCTAGGAGAATCACTCCGGAGAAACAGCTCTGGCACACAAAGTACTCCATCAAGGCTACTTTTGGCCAGCCCTGAAAATGATGCTTGTTAGTTTGTCCAGAAATGTGACAAGTGCCAGCGCTTCTCAAATATTTAAAGGCAACGTTCTCAGAGCCTCTCCTTAGTGACCAGCCCTTGGTCGTTCACCAAATGGGACATCGACTTCATCGGTCCACTCCCAAAAGGAAGAGGAAGCGCGATTTTTGCCATTGTCGCCATCGACTATTTCACCAAGTGGATCGAAACTGAACCTCTTTCCAAGATCACCGAGGAGAATACTACAAAATTCATCTGGAAGAACATCATTTGCAGGTTTGAAATTCTCCACTCCTTAGTATCTGACAACGGGAGACAGTTGGACAACAAGAAAATGTGAAACTTATGTGACGAATTGGGCATAAAGAAGGACTTCTTGACGCCTCATCATCCACAAGCAAATGGACAAGTTGAGGCAGTAAACAAAACAATTAAGCATACCTCGAAAAGGAAGCTTGACACCTCGAAAGGGGCTTGGGTCGATGAGCTTCCCCACATCCTCTGGGCCATTAGAACAACTACCCGAACTGTAATAGAGGAGACACCCTTGTCCATGACTTACGGAGCCGAGGCCATGAACCCGGTTGAAGTAGAAGTCCCATCACATCGTCAAATACACTTTAATGAGATCAGTAATGATGAGACTCGAATGAGCGAACTCCACCTCCTTGAAGAAAGGAGGGATGCCTCCCAAGTGAACTTGACAAAGTATCATAGAAAGATGACCCACAATTATAACTCCAAGGTCAGAAATCAGACTCTTCGTCTGGGAAACCTCGTCCTTAGAAGGGTCTTCCAGTCATCAAAGCCAATAGGGTCCGGAGTGTTGGGACCGAATTCGGAGGGTCCTTACCGCATCTGCAGGAAATTTCAACCTAGCACTTTTAAAATTGAAGACATGGCAATGAAAGTACTGCCTCATAAATGGAATATCGAACATTTGAGGAAGTACTATCAATAATGAGCTTGTGTTCCGATCTGATCTTAATGATGTCTAGTAAATGTGTGTCATGATCCGATTTCATTTGTAACTTTCCTATCTTACTGAGTGCTGAAAATGCCTTAGTAAAGAGTAATGTAATTCCTTTTAAGTAATGATACTTCAATTGTTTATCACATCGGTTAGTCAATTGTTACCTCAGCTCTTCAATATGTTAATTTATCCGATCTTCTGTTATTAACTGGTTATTGGTAATAGGCACTTAAGTGGTTGTCATTCATATACTTAAGTGTAAACAACTCAACACAATGAAAAAACAGAAGCGACAATACTTGTACAAAAAATTTCATTTTCATTCATTTGGGAATTGAATTACAAAGGAGGCCGAAGCCATTACAAAAATTGATTAGCCCTACTCTACTGGGACATCTGCCGCCCCGGCCTCCGCCACTCCTGCCCCAGGGGCCTCTGGAGCATCCTCAGCGAACCTATCAGGTCGACCTCCAGTAGGCCCACCAAACTCTGCCTCTAACAAAGATATGTTCAGAGTAGGATGGGCCTCTTTGAGCCGACCCAATATCCCTTGGGCGCTCCAAGAAGCCCAGAAGTTGGCGAAGTCATCGTACATGGGTGCTCTTCAAAGTGGTTGATGAAGTTCTGCACAGCCACCTCCCCTGCCGACTTCGGTCCCTCCTTCAGAGAGGCAATCTCCTCAGCTTGGGTTTCCGCCCTCTGCCTCAGCTCTGCATTTTCTTTATTGGAGGCCTCCAGAGCCTCCATGGCGAGCCGGTGGTGCTCGTTTACGTGATCAACCCTTCGGGTAATTGCAGCCACCTGGTACTCCACTTCATAGAGCTCCTTCTTCAACCTCTCTATATCCCCCTTTGCGGTTGCTAACTGGGCCTCAGTCTCCTTCCTCCCTCTCTCTTCTTCCTCAGCTTTGGCCCGGGCCTCCCTCACTGCGTCACTATAGTGCATCGCCTCCACAAGGCGCTTGGTGAGGTCCTTCCTTTTAGCGTTGAGGTCTTTTACCAAGCCCTCGAGTTGGATACTAATGCTTAAAGCCCGGGCCACACAAGCACTGTTGGCCACAACCAGGTCCTGCGTAGTGCAGGAGGCGGTGTGGTCTCCATTCCTCGGTCCAATACTTATTGTGGACCATCGCCACTGTAGCCGTCTCTGGAGGAAGAGCCTCCAGCACTTCCTTCACTAGCTCCTTTGAATTGATGCCCAAGAAGTCCACCTCTTTCGAGGGACAATCCCTTTTCCTCTTTAGCTGCCCCAGCAATTGAGCAATCGGCACAGCGGTGACTGGCGATGTGGCCGGGGCAGGAGAAGCCTCTAAAGATGCAGGCCTCTTTTTCGGGATGACCACCCCGGTTGGAATTGTCGTTTGCCTCAAAGCTGGAGACGACCTCGCCACAATTGGGCTCTTTGAGGGGGGCTGCAGGCTCTTCCCTTTCCGCAGCATATTGGCGTCTGAGTTTTGTTGGCCTCCACCAGATCCTCCATCTGCTTTTTGTATGCAGACGAGGAAGTCTTCAAGGCTCTTGCCTCTGCCATCATCCTTTGGATGGTTTTGAAGTCTAGCCTCAGAGGTAGCTTCCTATTAAAGTTATCTACAAGGGGATAGACAAATTAGTACAAGTGTAAAGAGTTCGGAAAGTACTGAAGAAATTCGCTTCGGGAAATTTACCTTGAGAGGCCATCAAATCGTGCGTCACGAAGTGAACGTTTTTCCTTATCAGCTGGTGGTATGATCTCTTCTTTGAAGGTAGCTGATAAATAATGCAGATGATGTCGAAGTCGTCGGTGGAAAGCTCGCACTAAGGAAGAAAACCTTCAAAAACAAACAGAACAGTTAATAACCGAATCGAAGAAGAATAAACAAGATACACAAAGCCACAGAACTCACTAAGTGTTGAATAATTTATGGGAACCTAAGAGGTGTCAGGGGGTCCCCCTCCATCGTGTCCCATCTCCCGGCAGCCCAGCACCACAAGCTCTTCCACTCCTTGACGGAGCTTGACAGATCAAGCACAAATGGAGTGTGGGAACCCCATGAGGTCAAGTAGTACTAGCCCCTGGTCTTATCCCTCCAGCCGCTACCTTGGGGATGTAGAGGGTCTGAAATACAGAAAAAGGCATCTCCACCCCAAGCAACGCCTCCTTCAACAACATCCAGGAGCCCACCATTTGGCTCCAGGAGTTCGGGTTCAATTAGGTAAGAGCTAAGCTGTATGACCTAAGTACCATATGGAAGAAAGGGTGGATTGGGAGCCTAAGACCATCCCTAAGGATTGCCTTGCTAATTGCCATGCACCCCGACCTAGGGTAGTAGGCCCGCTCGTCGGGTTCTGGTAGGATCAGATCTATACTATCTGGGATCCTATATTCAGCCCTAAGTCTTTCCAGGTTGTCACTCTTTAGCTTAGAGGGGTAATCCGACACCCCCAATGCACAGAAGTGTCTGCTGGGCTATCTGGTCTCTTCCATATATTCTCCCCCCAATAATCGCTTCGGTCATGTCAGAGGAGGTCGCCAAAATGGGCTCGTCCATCCTCACCGGTTCCAACTCCTTCTCCAAGCTACCACTACCCTCAGAAGCCATTTTCAGAAAGGGAAAGTTTCAAATACTTACTGAAACTTTCGAAATGGAATGTCCCGCAGTCGAAAATGGTCAAGAAACAACGTGAGTCATCGAAAATGCAATATACGGGAATTTTGATTTCGCAAAAGTGAAAAGCTCCAAAAACTCTCAAGTCCACCTTTTATAGAGCGTCCCAACTGATCTACACCATTGAATTCAAATGTAATCAATCTAGGCCGTCAGTCGCATCATCAACTAGGCAATTGAAACGAAATGCCAGATTAGATCTATGCCCAAGATCTAGCTGTGACCTTCACGCTCACGCGAAACGCGTCACCTCGATCACCATCAGCCGTCTACAATAAGTAGCCGTGATAGACTTTTCTCGGAATGGGCATCGCGCTCAATTATCGCCTTGAAAATACGCGACAGCTGTCAAATCATTTAAAGCCAGAGATGCCCGCCTCAGATTGAGCTCCTTACATAGCTTTACAAAGTTTAGACGTATATGATGCGGAGTCCCCTATAGGTCATCGCCTTGGAAGTTGCATTCCCTCCTAAACTTTACAAATCTTTAGCCATCTCCCAACGCGTCGTTCCTTGCGGGTCGTTGCACCGTTAGCGAATGAGCTCTTCACACAGCTTTACAAAACTTAGACGCACCTGACGCGAAGCCCCCCTGGGTCATTACCTTGGTAGTTGCGTCCCCTCCTAAGCTTTACAAAGCTTTAGTCATTTCCCAACACGTCGTCCCCTGTGGGTCATCTCACCGGTGGCAGATGAGCTCCTCACACAGCTTTACAAAGCTAAGACGCATCTGATGTAGAGTCTCCTATGGGTCATCACCT
Organism: Olea europaea var. sylvestris; assembly: GCF_002742605.1. Lineage (NCBI taxonomy): Eukaryota > Viridiplantae > Streptophyta > Magnoliopsida > Lamiales > Oleaceae > Olea > Olea europaea. Next base: position 62,010 of record NW_019227643.1, on the reverse strand, counting down.
CGGAATCTGCGTTCCCTCCTAAGCATTACAAAGCTTTATCCATCTCCCAACATATCGTCCGATTGGCAACACTTCGATCTCGGATAAGTCCTTCCCTTACATAGTAATGAATCTTTAACGCCTCTGCCCAAGGTCAACGCTTTGGTGAACACACAAAATCGACCCATAAGTTCTCATAAATCACGATCCCTATCCTAAAGCAGACATACCCGATCGGGAAAACAAGTCCACCTATGATATAAATATTCATGCTTGAACTTGAAAATGGACGGGTGTTCGCCTCTATTTGAACCACTTCGAAAAGTCTCCCTCCGCGACATACGAGGCGTTCAACACCCATCTGAAGTGTTTTCGAAGTGACACCACCTCTAATGTTGTTGATCTACTAACGCATTGCGAGGCACAGACAATTTACTGAACCGACCAAAGTGCCCTCGTCCCTGAAGCCGAGGCGCAGTACGTCCCGATGTTTTCTATCAGAAGATCCGCCGCCAATTTCAGAAAGAGTTCTATGTCAAGGTCTTTTCTGCCCCCAAGGTTTAATTGATTTGACGTCTCCATGAGCCTAGTTGATGTGACATATCAATTTTATGTCAACTCAATTTGGGAGAAGTAATTACCCGCCCACTCTATAGATGCGGCTGATTGACGCCTATGAACAGACACGTCACACCGTTAGATGCATACACGTTTTCCACATCCAACGGTTCTCCTCACCTATAAATACTCAAGGTTTGACAAGAGGCAGAAATAATGAAACTCTTACAACATAGATTTTCATAGCAAGCAAATATATATATATATATATATATCCTCCTCCCCACTATTTTGCACAACCTTGATATTGTTCCAATCACCTGAGGCTAACTTAACCGTTGGACTGTATGCGGCCGCCGCCACCCCCGTTGGTTCTGGCCGTGTGCATCTGACCGTGCGTTGACTGTGCGCAGGAAGGAATACGTTGAGTATCTATCGATTGGCCACGTGGAGGGTTCAATTTATGAGATCAATAGTTACCCTTTGAACCCATGGATTACCCCTTTGAGTAAGTGATGGGTAGGGTTGCCGTCATCGGTAAATCTTTATGGTTTGGGAGTTTCAATCCCATTCTACTCGAAGTAGATGTCACTAAATCTCTATTTAGTGGTTTAGTTAAAGGATCTGCTAGATTCTCTATAGACTTAACATAATTTAGGGAAATTTTTCCATCTTTGATTAATTTCCTTATGTAGTCGCGTCTTAGACTCATATGTATAGACTTCCCGCTATATACCTCATTGTATGCTTAAGCTAATGTGGCTTAACTATCACACATCATAGGTATAGAGAAAATGCCCTTCATTCCCAACGGTATCTCATAAAAGAGATCCTTAAGCCACTCAGCCTCTTTCTCGGTCTTCAACAACGCTACAAATTTGGATTCCATAGTTGAGTGTGTTATGCATATTTGTTTCTTTGACTTCCAAGAAACTGTACCTCCTCCTAGAGTGAACACCCAACCTAATATGGATTCAATTTCTCCCGTGCTAGATATCCAACTAGCATCGGTAAATCCTTCCAACACAATCGGGAATTTAGTGTATTGCAGGCCTAAGTTTTTGGTCTTATTTAAATATCCAAGAACTCTCCTAATAGCCTTCCAATGTTCATTGCTCGGATTGCTAGTAAACCTACTAAGTTTACTTATTGCATAGGCTACATCCGATCTTGTGCATTATACTGCATACATAAGACTTCCTATGACACTTGCATATTCCAATTGAGCAATCGCCCTTGCATCATTCTTTACTAATTTCATGATCAGATCAATTGGGGTACTGTACTCTTTTACGTTCAAATATTTGAACTTGTTTATCACATTCTCAATATAATGTGATTGACTTAGATAGTAACCCTCACTAGTTTTTGTGACTTTGATACCCAAGATGGTATCCACTTTTCCAAGATCCTTCATTTTGAATGTGGAAGATAGAAACCTCTTCGTTTCTTTTATTCCGTTCATGTGATTACTAATAATCAACATATCATCGACATACAAACAAATAAATGTCACACAATCATTACATATTTTAGAGTATAGACATCTATCCACACTATTATGTTTGAAGCCAAATGAGATACTTGCTAAGTCAAATTTCTCATCACTTTTTAGGTGCTTGTTTTAGTCCATATAGCGATTTTACCAACTTGCACACTTTATGTTCATTTCCAGGTAGAGTAAATCCTTCAGGTTGCTCCATATAGATCTCCTCATCGAGATCTCCATTTAAGAATGCCGTTTTGACATCCATTTGATGAACTTGCAAGTGATAAATTGATGCTAGTGCGAATAAAATCCTTATTGATGTTATTCTTGCTACCGGAGCATAAGTATCGAAATAATCAATTCCTTCTCTTTGTTGAAATCCTTTGGCTACTAATCTAGCCTTAAAAGTATTTAGGGTACCATCAATGTTATATTTTCTCCTAAATACCAATTTGCATCCAATAGGTTTGGACCCAGGTGGCAAATCGACAAGTTCCCAAGTATTATTTGACATAATTGAATCCATTTCATCTTTAATTGTATCTTTCCAAAACATGCTATCACGAGAAGCCATAGCTTCCCTATATGTTTTAGGATCGATTTCAACTTGCAGAACAAATGGAATTGTTCTTTCAACATTCATCTCATTTCCTTCTATTGAATGAAAGGAATTAAGTTGAGAATCAATTTCATCCAGTCCTAAAGACTTTTCAATCCGAGTTCTTTTGCTTCTTCGTGGTTCACTTGATTCTTCAACATCTTTTGAAGACGTTTTACCTTGTGTTCCACTTGAGCTAGGGATATCTATTTGATTTTCCCTTAATTCATTATCCGAAAATAGCAAATTCTCAAAGAACTCCACATCACTTGATTCAATTATTACATTGGTCTCCAACTTCAACAACCTATAAGATTTGCTATTACTAGCATATCCTATAAAGGCACACTTTATGCCTCTTGGACCCAACTTGGTTCTATTTGGGTTCGTGTTCTTGCAATAGGCAAGACACCCTCACACTTTGAAGTATCCAATGTTTGGTTTTCTTCTTTTTCACAATTCATAAGGAGAAACCTTAGTATATTTAGAAGGAATCCTATTCGATATTCTTTTTGCACTTAATAAGGTTTCATCCCACAGATTATATGGCAACTTAGCATAAGTAAGCATGGCATTAACCATCTCAACTAATGTTCTATTCTTCCTTTCAGCTAAACCATTTTATTCGGGTGTTCTAGGTGCAGAAGTTTGGTGAATTATGATATGCTGTTCACAAAATGAATTAAAATCACAAGAAAAGTATTCACCACCCCTATCACTTCTTAGGGTCTTTATTTTCCTGTCTAAGTGATTTTCAACTTCATTCCTATAAGTCTTAAACATATTAAAGGCCTCATGTTTATGCTTCATCAAATAGACATAGGTAAATCTATAACAATCATCAATGAAAGTTATGAAATACCTATTTCCACCTCTTGTTAGCATGTCATTCAATTCACATATATCGGAGTGAATTAATTCTAATATGCTAGAGGTCCTCTTAACACTTTTGTAAGGAGGTCTTCTTAACACTTTTGTAAGGCCTTTTAACCATTTTTGATCTACACATGTTTCGCATTTTATGACATCATTTTTATCATAAGAAATTAAGTCACAACTTTTCATATGTTTCATAGTACTTTTACCTATGTGACCTAATCTAGCATGCTATAAAGAAAAAGAATCAACCATGTAAGCAAAATCAACTTTATTTATTTTATTGTCAATAGTACTTAGCTTGACCATTCCTTCACAAGAATAGCCCTTTCCAACAAATTTCCCGTTAAGGGATAATATAAGTTTACCGGATTCAAAAACACTTTGAATGCCTGATTTTCCCAAAAGATTCCCACTCACTAGGTTCCTATTCATATCCGGAACAAGTAGTACATTTGTAAGAGTAACGATTTTCCCGGAAGTGAAGATAATGTCTACACTTCCTTTTCCAATCACTTTGGATCGCACCTCATTACCCATTTGGATCTTTTGGTCTCCATCCACTTCATTGTATGTTTTGAATAAAGATTTGTCATATGATACATGTACCGTGGCACAAGTATCATACCACCATCTGGGAGCCTTTCCCTTAATAGCATTTATCTTGCTTACGGTGGCCACAATCCTTTCTTCTTGGATGGAATTCACATTACCTTCGGAGATGTTGTGTTTCCGATGTCTACAATCTTTTGCGTAGTGTCCAAATTTTCTACACACAAAACATCCTCCTTTGATATTCTTCTTGAACTTATTAATGTTCTTTGAAGGCTTCCTTTCGTTGGATTTTGGCGGTTCGGATTTCTCTTCAGCATTTACTTTGGAAGTGCCCTCATGAGAATCATTTTTGTCACGCATTCTTGACTCTTCCTCAACCCGAAAATGTTTTTGCAATTGTTCCAAAGAATAATCTTCGGAACTATGCATTATTTTCTTCCAGTATCCTTTCCAAGTTTCGGGAAGTTTGTTAATTATAGTCCCCACTTGAAAGGTCTCCGGTATTTCAATTTTTACCGCCTTCAACTTATTGACAATCACTTGCATTTCATGTATTTGGGGTAGAAGGGGAATACTTTCCAGGAACTTAAAATCAAAATATTTAGAAATTAAAAATTTCTTGGTACCTTCTTCCTCCACTTTATATTTATTTTCCAAGGCTTCCCAAATTTCTTTCGCCGATGTTGTGTTTGTATATAAATCATACAAACGATCCGAAAGTGCATTGAGAATGTGACCGTGACAAATAAGTTCATCTTCTTGGCGTTTTTGTCTTTCATTTCTAACGGCTTCAATTTCTCCATTTGTTGGTTCAGGTAGTGGTGCCAAATCCGGATCTAGAATATAGAATATCTTTAGTGCAGTAAGGAGAAACTTTAATTTATCTTTCCATCGCGTGTAGTTCGTTCCATTGAACCGATCCAACCGCACAAGTCTTGATTCATTAATTTGATTGTTGCCAAAAGTTGTCTCGTTCTCCATCGCACAATTACAGTTTGAGATTGTTGGAAATTGATGAAGAGAGGAGAAGAATAACAACTAATAACCAACAACAAAATACTGCAACAAATCTGGAACAAAGTGATCACGAACAAATTAATGTAACACCGAAGGCTAGAACACGATATCGCTGTCATCAAACTGTTTTTGCCCCTCTCCTTTGTATGGGATGCTTCAAGGGATCGTCGGCAAATGGTTTGTATGATTATAACAAGTCTTGTAAGAGATTAACACCAAAGCACAAGTGTTATCGCCCAAAACTTGAAGAACACAATGAGGATTTTTGAATATGAATAAAATCAGAATTTGATCATTGTTTTTGAATGATAATGTTTCTCAAATATTTTTCAATTAAATTTGCATTCAATAGGGATCCACTATTCATAGGCAGGCCTCAAATGCACGAAAAGGTGCCAAAACATGAGCCAAAAAGTCACCAAGTTTGAATTGGGAACGGTTAAAAACAGGAAAAAAGGGTCACAAATTAATACCGTGCGGCCGCATAGTTATATTAAACAGGGGATTTAATTCCCTGGAGAGAGCCGTGCGGCCGCACGGCATTTTGCACAGGCCAAATTTTTGGCCTTCATCCGTTTTTTCTTCCTTTCATTCCAAACGCCACACCTTTTGATTTTTGAACAATTTCTCAACAGGTGTCCTATCAGAACTTTGTTGTGATAATAGCGATGGATATCTGCGTAATTCAGAGATATATCCATAGAGATCATGTAGCATAATTTGTCCATTTCATTCACCTTTTTTTATTCAACTTTTTTTAATCCTTGGGCCTCTATTTCCCCCCATTTGAGTATATTGAGATTTTGTAATCTAAAATTTATATTAATTTGTGTGATATGTCTACGAAATTAATCTTTATTGAACTTAATAAAGTTAATTATTTTTTGTTATCTTGAATAAATTCGTAAAGATGAGCAACTTGAAGAAAGTGATGAAAAGTTAAAAGTAATTTTTTTGGAGATGGTTGCAAAGACTGATATTTAAGATAAAACTTTATCCAAGCCAAAGTTATGGTCTAGGACCAAATAAATACTCGTTACTAAAAGAATCCTTGGTGAAGTCTAAGTTCGATTTGCTTTGTTCATATTGTTACTTTTCAATGGGAACTATGGTGTTCAATTTGTTTTGTTCATATTGTTACTTGTCAATTGGAACTATGGTCTTTCAACTCTAGTGTTTCATATATTTTCGTACATGTTACATTCTCCAAGTAATATTTTCCTCTTTATCAATAATAAATTTGTGAGAACATATTCGAAACTCATAATTTGAGTAGTCTTTCAATAAAAATGTTACTCGTGAAGATCACACAATTATCTTTTAGCCCCCGTTTGGCCCCATTATTCTACATTATAACGAGAGGAATAATAATTTTTTGGAGAATGTTTGGTTAAAAAAGAAGAATTTTTTTTTTTGAATTTATGTGTAGTATTACTTTATTGGAGAATGTGTTATTGATAAAAAAAAAAAAAAAAAAGAGAGAGAGAAATGAATTATAGTTTAATGGAGAATAATAAGGACCAAACAAAGGCTCAATCAACATTTGTGCTAGACACCTGCATGGTTACCTCCGGTGCAGAAGCCACACTGTAGAGAAACAAGTGACGTTGGGCCACTGACCCACATAGAATTTTTCATTTTACTTTTTTTTTTTAAATTAAAATTTTTATTCTCCCCATCTCTTTATTGTTGTACACGACTTTTTCATAATCTGACATCATCAATCAATTTATCATTCCTCTCCAATGCCGAAAGTTTGTCGATTTTACCATAATCCAATACTACGTTTGATTTGATGTTTTGAGATTATTTTTAATTTTTAGTTTTTCAAAATATTCATAACGTGTTTGGTATGTTATTTTCAAAAATGAGTTTTTGAAAACAAGAAAAATTTTACAATATAAAACTCAAAACAATTTTTTGACGTTTTGAAAAACTCAAAATAAGGAAAATGAACTTAAAAATTTATATTTACAGTGATTCTTTTTTTCAATTTTTTTTTACCAACTTTAAAATTTATATTTTTTGATCACATATATAGCATAAAATTGATATATTTTACTAGATAATCAAATTAAATGAAAAAAAAGTCATAAAACTAGTTCCAAAATTTTTAAACATTTTGAGAAAATATTTTTCAGAATGACAAATCAAACGCTTTTTTTTTTACAATTTTAAAATAATCCCTCAAAACGAAAAACATAATGTAAATTCAAAATTGAAAATAGAAAACAAAAATGCAAACCAAACACACCCTAACATTCCCATGCTTACCTCGTCAGTGTTGATGTTGGAACTAATTTTCAATTTTTCAGCCACCACACCATCTCTATTCTCATCTATCAAGTCTCAACAAACGGTTTTTCCAGCTTTCTCTTCTGCTACATTGTTGAAAAAAGTCTGGCGAAGCCACATGTCATGTCTCCAATGAAAATTTCTGTACGAAGTAGGTTATTAAAGTAGGGGTGTAAAGACAAATTTAACCACAGAATTAAAATGTGAAAAAGGAAATACAAATAAATATTAATAAAAAATTTTGTAAATGCACCATGTTTTAATTGAATTAAATGTTCATTGTCATATACAAACCCAATTTTTTTTTTTTTTTAAGTTATTCTTATCCTTTACATTATTTGCCTTTTGTGTTTTTGAACAAGTAAATAAAAACCAAAAGAAAATAAAAAAATGGTGGCTGTATAACTATCCCTCATTTTAAAACAGGCTAACAAATTGTTTTACCAAAACCGTCACCAAGAACAAGATGTGATAATTAATAGAAAGTAATGAATAAAAAATGAAACAGTAAAAAGTTGAGAAGTATAATTGTGCAAAAACTAATGGACAGATAATTGGTATGCAGTGTTCCATGAACAGGCGGAGAGTTAAGTCATCTGTTTTTAGCAAGGCTAAGGAAACATGTTGTCCTGTTCTATCTACTATTTATAAAGCATCTTTAGGCCATAAAATCAATTTGAAGATGTAATGTATCCTAATGTCTCGCTTCATGGTCGTGGTTAATTCGGAATATCCGCGGAACTCGGAATAATGTTCCTTAGGATTAAGTAAAAAGGCATAATAAACATAGTACTCCCCCCCACCCCACCCCACCCCAATTAATGATAAGAGTATGGGAGAGAGTATATGGATGGTGTCAAGGTCTTTTCTCGGCAGACGATCACGAGGCAAGGCTCAGCAGTTGGGGAATCATCCGTCTAATTGTCGATATTTTGAATAATCTTGTGCCTTGGAGTGATGACACAGTAAATAAACAACATTAGGGGATAAGATTTAGAAATAAACCTCATGTACAGACCATTTGCACAGGATCTGTACAGGGCCTCTCACATTGGGGTGGACCCCACATGTGGACCCCATGTGTGGGGTCCTCCCCCATGTGAGAGCATCTGTACAGACCCTGTGCAAATGGGTCTGCACGAATAGCACAACTCTAAGATTTATGGCTCCAATTTGATGGAATCCTCCCTCCGTGGGTTGTTTGTGATTTGCGAATACTTTGGTGAGGAAGGATGCAGGCTTAGTACATATGGGGATGTGGTTCGAGATCAGGGATGGAGTCAACACCCGGCGGTTTTTTTTTTTTTTTTTTTTTTTTTTTTTTTTTCCCCCCCCCCCCCCCTCTTATATTGGGTTGGTGATAGCCGTAGCCTATGCTCTCCTAGATTAGCACGTACTATTCGAGATGAAAATGTTACGATGATGGTTGCACTTGCAAAGCGTTATTTAGTCCTTATTTATTTCTATTTTCTAAACTCATTTTTGCCCTCAAATTCATATTTAACCACACATTACATGGATCAACAATTTTTATCAATTTTTCGACCCCACGTTCTATTAACCCTTATTAACTTTGCAAAAGATACGCGTTCTCAACTTCATTGCGTAGATCCATGTTGGCCAAATTTTGAAGACTAATTTCCAACTTACCCCAAACGCAAACTACTTGTCACATATTTCATGGTTCTTGTTGTTTTACTTCACGAGAGGGGAATAATTTATCTCTTCTGATAATTATATTGCTCTAAGCGTAAACTATGTGTGATCGTATTTTAAATTTATTTTGTTTGTATCTTGCAAAAATTTCAATTAGTGTCAACTGTTTTTACCTTAATAAAAATATAAAAAATATTACAGATTCAAACGTATTTAAGAACATGAATTTACTCCAGTTAGTTAAGCTCTCTTTTAATTTAGCCAGAATATCATCCTTTTGGCATTAAAAAATAGAATATATCCACTTAGTTATGCTTAAAAATAGGGAGTGAAGAGTTAGACTGATGTGTCAGAAAATAATTAGGTATTTTTGTTTTAATTTTTCAAACCATCAAATCATGTGTCGACACATGTCCCATTTGAATTTGAGTCGGAATTTGAATTTGAATGCGTAACATGATTGTAAAAAAATATACAACTTTAAGAAGGATATAGACAACGTTAGATTGGTACGTGGCATGGAGGCATTAATATGACATGGAATTATGTGAAGCAACAAATATTTATCTATCATTATCTAGAATAGAGTTAGTAAATTTTGATAAAAATTAATGAAATATATTCTTGCAAAGTTAATAAAAATGAATCCCATGTATGATTAATATTACTTATTCACTTCATCAACTTAGATTTTTATTTTTTTTTTTATTACTTTATTATTATTATTATTATTTTTTAACTAAACCAATAAATGACATAGAAATTAGAGAGCGAGGAAGAGAATTTTTAGAGAAACGTGTGTGTCTCGTGGGCTAGTCGACAGACATGTCAAGTGGTACCAGTCATTTCTTGTCTTTGTTATCAACTTTTGTATGTGTAATAATGCAGCACTGATAGCTACAAGTATACACGCACAAACTAATTATATACAACTCCAATTATAACTTGTAAAGTACATATTTATAGTAACACAAAGAATCAATAATAAAACTTCTATATTTGAATTGTTAATGAATTATACACGTTTTAATCGTTTGTAATTATTAACTATCAATACTTTTTTTATCGATAAATGTAAACTACTACAAATCAAAAATCATGTACTAGTACATCGGACATATCGGACAAACAAGATTCAAGTGAAATACAACTATTCTGATCATCCCAATACTTATTATTATTATTTTTTATGGGGGAATTCGTAGCCGCTACCCTTCGGGTGCGAACTGAGTAAACTCTTGGGCTAACGCAATAGCCTACAAACCACGCTAGTCAGGTAAACCACACTAAGCAAGCCCCGTGCGACAAGTTCGATCGAAAAAGTGTTGGTAGGAAAATCGAACTCCTGATTAAGGGCCTCCGCGCTTACTTACTCCACCAACTCGACCACCCCATGAAGGGTTGATCATACCAATACTTTTACATTACGTTTGGTGGTCATTGAGTACTATTTTACTATTTTCTTTTCTTTTCATGATCCATTTCGAACCCTTTTGCAAAGTAATCAAGAATTAGATATTTAGATTACAGTTTTGCTATGTATACAATTTGATTGTCAGCATATGAGATGATAAAAAATTTTGCCATTAATTTTAACACTTAAAACAATCAATGAAACATATTTTTACGCATTATTAAATGTCAACAGAAATGCCAACAATCAATGTGTAAATAGCATATTTAAATGAATTATGCTACACAAACAGGCTAAAAAAAATGCTAAAAATAGGGTGCACACGTGTCCACAAATTATTAAACTGTTTGAAAAAAGAAAAAAAAACACAATCATTTGCTTTCAATTCAAT
>NW_019227643.1:18198-51127 GCF_002742605.1 Olea europaea var. sylvestris | reverse complement strand
AGTCTGAACAAACATCACATTCCTATTTAAATTATGGACCAAGTATTTTATGTAAGAGTGTTTCATAAATAATTTTTACATCTTTAAATATACATGGCATCGACCCTAACAACCCTTTCGATGCATGAACATGAATATGACATATATTCCTTTTTATTTTTTTTCCAAAAAATATAAATATGACAGTATATTGGGCCCACACAACACTCACCTAACCTCCCACTGAATCTAACCTCCCTTCAACCCTTCACGAGACGGCATCTTATAGATATTCAAATATTCACTACTCTCTTTCTCTCTCTTATTTCTCTCTCATCACGGTCCTAAAATAATAATGGTATAATCATTCTCACCGGATCTATTGCTGTAAAGACAAGTCACTTTTATTTCACAACTTTTTGTGACCTAAGTTGATTCTGCCTTTTACTTTCACATTTTATTGTCCTCTCGATTCTTGAGCTCATTTGCTGCTAGTTGCCGGAAAATCGGCTTTTCGGCTTTTCGGAACTACTGAGAAGTTAAGAGCATGTTTGACAGAAATTTTAATTCAATTAACACTAATTTTTTAATCGTTATTTTACTATTTTAGTCGTTATTTTTGAATTTATTTCTCACAGATAGGACACACTTTATCTCTAATGGTCAAAAAATTAATTAACAAAATCCATACCAAACAAGTACTAAAATAGCCTATGAGAAATAAGGCAAAAAAAAAAAATTTAAAAACTCGCTTGGCTAAAATTATTAATAAATAAGTTTGATTATTTATTATATTTCTTCAAACGGATATTAAAATTTTAACACTTTAAAATTGTAATGAAGTATAAAAAATTTACTGATATGACAACCATTTTGGTAGAAAAATGAGTGTTGAATATTAATTCTTAGAAGAATGTGTGGTTAAAAAATAGGAAAAATTTATGGTATATGTGTTTAATATTTTATTGTGTGATTATGATAGAAAATAACCATGTAATAAACCATAAAATAAATTAAGAATGTCAAATAAACACATAATTTGTAGTTTCACGAGAAAATGTGGGAGAGTCACAATAATAAATTTTATAAGCATTGTATCACCTACGCATTTGATTGAAATTATACGAACTTTCAATTTTTTTCTTTGCGAATGATTCTCATACAAGTGATACTTAATACTAGTTTAAGTGACACTACAACCACTATCATAGTCAAATGAATAAAAATGCATCATATTTTTATTGGACAATGTAATAATGATTCTAAATCGGTATTAAATATTAGTTGTACTACATAAAATTATTTTATTGTGAATTCCATTTTAATTGTTAGTTAGCAAGTGTACACGCTAATAATAGAGTTAAATTTAGTCACACTGTTATGAAAATATCACGGTTTGATAACCTAAAAATTATATATTATAGACGGATGAAAGCTGCACTACAAATTTTTTACATCTAATAACGAAAACTTTTTGGCTCATAATTCTCTCAATATCCATTAACTACAAAAAAAAAAAAAAGGCTTCAAGCATGGATTTTCTGTTTTTGAAACCACGATATCCATTGCTATTATTCTTTACCAACGGAATATTAACAACCACAAATCCGTTGTTAATTTAGGGGTTCGCTGATAGTCACCAACGGATGGCGCCATAGGTAAGAGTAAACCTTTTACCAACGAGATTTTCATTAGTAAAGTGTGAATCTTTTAGCAACGAAATTTCTGTTAGTAAAAATCTTAACCAATATCAACCGACTTCCTGTTGGTAAATGTCTACTATTATATAGGTAAAAATCAATATTTATTTATTTATTGTTATTATAATTTATTTAATAATTATGCTTTTTTTTAAAAAAATAAAACTTCTAGCCAACTGAATTAAAAGGCTAAAATATTGTTTAGCCACTTATTGGGCCACAAATTTATAGAGGACAACTCCAAAGATTTTGTTGTAAACTTTCGATATAAGATAAGTGAATTACTTTTACCAACGGGTAATATTTAGTATGTCACCTACGAAATATCATTAGGTAAAAGATCCAAATGTTAAATGGTTACATGAGGCACAGAATGTCCATTGGTAAAGAGATATCATGGTTACCAATTAAAAATTTGTTGTTGATTATCGTAGTTGAAAGTGAATTACTTTGACCAACGAATAATCCGTTTCTAATTACCAACCGTTGGTAATTTTCCGTAGGTGATCCGTTGATAATTTTCCATAGATGTAAAGCTGTTTTTTAGTAGTGATTCTCCGAAGAAACAAAGGAATATAACTTCTTCTTTTTTTTACGTCAAATTTTTAAAAGCAATTTTTTTTTTGCCCTTTTTTGTAACGCTGCTTTCATATCTATTTGTAATGAATTTATTGCCTCTTTTTTTTTTTTTTTTTTCAATCTGTAATTCATTTCCGATCTAATCATTTAAAATTTCACCCTATATCTTTTTCGACTCAAATGTTATGAGGTCATTTCAAAAAAAAAAAAATTGGTTAATTATGGTAGCAGTGATAAGATATGAAAATGTTAGAAAGAGAGAGGGGCCCAACTAAAGTCTATGGCTGACCGACTTTAGAGAGGATAAGGAGAGAGCGAGAGAGAAAAGAAATATTCTCTCTTGAGCTAGGTTTCACATTAGATGGGTATTTTCTCCTAAGATTCAAACATGCAAGAAAGCAAGACTTCACTCTTCTGATGTAATCAAGTTAGGTGCTCGGTTTTCATTTTGTTTCCAGCGAAGTTACAAGAATTTTTTTTGAAGGATTTAACTACTTTCATCAAATTATTGTTTCTATCTTCTTGTTGTACATATACCAACAGTATCAGCTCTTAAATTTTGCTCAGATTTGTTCAGGTTTCTGTAGTCTCGCAAAATGATGTCTGATGATGGGATTTCTTCTTCCATTGGAGGGTTCATTCAAGATCCTACTCTAAACCCCAATCCTAACAGTTCTAATTCAAACCAGGCCAAACGGAAAAGAAATCTTCCGGGAACCCCAGGCAAGAATAGTAATTATATCACAGTTTTCTGTTTCATTTTTGTGAAATTTTTTGTTGTTGAAGTTAATTAAGATTTGGTGAATTTACATGTAGATCCAGATGCAGAAGTTATAGCACTGTCCCCAAAGTCTCTGATGGCAACAAACAGATTCATATGTGAAATTTGCAACAAGGGTTTCCAAAGGGACCAGAATTTGCAGTTACACAGAAGAGGTCATAATCTGCCATGGAAGCTTAAACAAAGAAACAACAAAGAAGTAATCAGAAAGAAGGTTTACATATGCCCTGAAAAAACCTGTGTCCATCATGACCCTTCAAGGGCACTTGGAGATCTTACAGGAATCAAGAAACATTACAGCAGAAAGCATGGAGAAAAAAAATGGAAGTGTGAAAAATGCTCCAAAAAATACGCAGTTCAGTCTGATTGGAAAGCTCATAGTAAGATTTGTGGGACGAGAGAATATAAATGTGACTGTGGAACCCTTTTCTCCAGGTACTTCAATTGAACTTCTTCACCATATATATAAAGTTCTATTTACTGCAAAATCATATATAGTATACTAAGCTAAGTTTGTCGGGACATAAATGCTCGAGATTCATGTGAATTTAATGCAATTCATAAATGACTGGCAAATTAAACTGAGTTTGGTTTGTATATATTCAACAGAAAGGATAGCTTTATCACACACAGAGCCTTTTGTGATGCATTAGCAGAAGAAAGTGCAAGATTTACTTCAGTTCCTTCTGCAAATGTGAGTTTCAGAAACGAATTGCTTAGTAATATTCAAAGTGCTGGTAGCTCGCAGTTTTCTGGCGTGTTTAGGCCAGAACTTACTGGATTAGAACATGGAAACCAGCTGAATCTGGATTTGCAAAAACCGAGGCTGCCAGTTTGGCTAGAAAATGCCAATTCTCATCTGAATTCCGTTGGAAATCCAACTGGTTCTAATGCTTTCTTGGGTTCAAGTTCAACAAGCTTGCCTGAATTGGTGCAAATGGCTTCACAGAATCAGTGGTTCGGTAGGGGCCAAGAGGTACCATTTACAGGTGGGAATTCTTCATCTTCTGCATTGAATAGGGTACTGAAAGAGGAAGAAGAAAACAAAGGAAATTTGACTGAAAACATAAGTTCATTGTATTACAACAATACCCATAATCAGCCAGAAACAAATCTACCAGCTCCTATGTCTGCTACTGCACTATTGCAGAAAGCAGCCCAAATGGGGTCAACTAGAAGCAGTTCTGCCATTTTTGGTACTGGTTTTGGACTAATGAGCTCATCTTTTTCTAGTCTTGGCAACTTCAATTCTTTTAACCAAAGCAGAAATGAAGTTCAGAATCTTGAAAAAGCTGAGAATTTGAATGGATTAATGGCTTCCTCGTGTGCTTCAACAATGTCTACTAATCGTGGAGGTGGATTTTTCCGTGGTGACATACCCACTACCCCAATAATGGGCAGTTCAAGAAATTCAGACCCTGCAATGATGATGCCAAATATTACTGGGAATCAAAACCAATCAACTGGAACTGAAGCTACAAACAGTCTCACTAGAGATTTTCTGGGAGTAGAAGGCAGTGAACATCGACAATTCTTGCAACAGAATGAGTTATCAAAGTTCGCTTTAATGGGTTCTGCAATGGACTCAAGCCATTACAGCAAAAATCACTGAGCTCTCCAAAAATGATAACTAAACAAATTTTACAGAGAAGATGAGGTAAATTCAGAAGGCGAAGCCTCCATATGCGGGACTGCACCTGGAAGATCGATAAGGGGAAGAGATCTTGTGAACTGTCAGAAGGGGGTGGGTGGGGTGGGGTCCACTGCAGGTTTGAACGAGAGATGACAAAAATTTACTTGGCAATCACAAGCTAGGCATTCGTATCACTGCATATAGAAAGTTGCCTTCTTTTTTTCACTAGGGTTTGATGGACCACTTCACTGTTAAGCCTGTGATTATTATGCAGTATATTTTTGCTCGTGGAATTTTGAATGAAAGTGAAAAATTTACCTATTAATTTCAGCCACAAGGAGAAAAAGTATGAGCAATAATGTTGTAGCTAGATTTTTTGTTGTATTCTCTTTTTAAGTTAAGAAAAGCAAGTCTTTTTTGCACTGTCTTAGCCTATATTTGCATCAATTTCTTGGCAGTATTAGGGGAGCGCCGGTGATTCCCAACAAAGGATCTTCACCTACAATTCCATGTATATATAAGTGAATTTGACCTTTCGATTACTTATAGCCCTTATTTGGCGGGGATAAAAATTAAGGTTTTAATTTAAGTTGAAATTAACAATTAATTTCAATAACACATTTATGAAATTTATCAAAATATACGAAAAATCTGATATTAATTTCCATCAATTTAGAAATGTAACCGCTTGAACCCAAGAAGTGCTATAGATCAATTATGAGATAAAAAAATCTTTTGAAAAATATCTAATGGGTCCGTCTTTTTGTGATGCTCATGAATTCTGTCATTTTTACTAAATCCCATGTTTTTATTTCATTGACTTATAGTTCAGAAAAGAAAGATAGATTGAGTTGTTAAGTTACAACTTTCTTATAAAATATCAAGCAATGAATCACAACATCTCGATTTACACGTAAATGACACCTCTACCATGCTTATTCAAAAGTTTGAGATGCTTTTCTTGCAACTATTCTTCTTGAAAATAACATGTGACAAGTCATAATATCTCCTTGCTGTCTAGCTACAATTCAATTCGACTCGTAACCATATGATCCTTGCTACATAGAATTCAATTTGACTCTCTTGGCTTCCAAACCATCCATGCTCTAGACTTGTAATCCATAATTCATATCTCACGTTAAAATCATATTTGATATTGTAAATTGACATATCCAACAATGATTAAATATAAAACAATAATAAGCGTACAAGAGCTTTACTAGACTACTTTTCTTGAGATGATTGGTACTTTTAAGATGAAATTCCAACTCTAAATATGGTATTAAGGTCGATTAAGCTCAAACGAGAAAATTGGCCTATTTAAAAAGCTTAAATAAGCAATCAAATTCCAAGATTGATGATCTCAAACGAGTCAACATCGATTAAAGATGAAATAAATAAATAAATAACATATAAGGGGTTCAAGCTAATGCCATATTCTTAACAACATTGACTTTTTAAAATAGATCATCAACTTTTAATAAGTATACAAGAAAGAGACATGCAATAAAAAGTGTAAATTATCATACCTAAACCCGACTTAAAATACTAAATAAATTGAAGCATATTTTTGTCAACCACTTTTGGATGTAAGCATTCGGATAATTCCATTTGAACGACATAGATTCTTTGTTTTAGTCACCTCGGTTCCTCAAGAATGTTGACACACCCACAAATCCACTTAATTAAAAGATTCTCTCCCAATTTTCTAGACCCTACTTCTCTAGGGAAAGTCATTATGCATCTATTCTTATAAAATTGTTTTTAATTTCAAGGTTGCTATGTGATTCTCGTCGATTGAAAAAAATTCTGTTGGACGTTGTTCCTAACAAATTGAATCAAGCTACACGAAGGTCCCGTTTGGTATTCATTTTTGTAAAAATGAGAATAAAAAATATAACTGTTGCGGGATCCACACAAGAAATAGAAAGTCAAATATGGTAACTTGATGTAATAGATATGACCAAAGAATGAGAATCCAACGGGGTTCTAAATTAGATTTCCTACTACCAAAAAGAATGACAGAAAGTTAAAATAATATTTTATTGAAAAAATGTGATTGAAAATAAGTTTGGTAAAAATTGGGTGAGATACGACTTAACCTCAACTTGGCAAAATTTAATAATCTATTGAGTGATATAACATATATAAAAGTGAATACATTGAAAAAGTATTTCTAGACCATAATATTCTTACTCATGTTAGAAATTTTCAAATTTATCCTTAAATTTAACGTGGTTTAAAGTTTATTATTTCTAATTTGTATTTTAAGTATTAAGAACAGTAATTACAGTTTTCATCATAGGAAAAAGAACATTTACAAAATCTGAAATTTTGATATGCCAAAAGATTTGCGGCGAATGGAAGGAAATATGATAACTCCTTTCTCCCAGTACAAAATCATATCCTTTATTATAGAATAAATTTTTAACCTTAATTGATTAAATGTTGACATTCATTCATTTGGTAAATTCAAAATGTATAAGGTAAACGGATCTTAATAAATAACACGATTCAGAGCTATTCGATATGCACACAAACAACATTAATTTATATACGAAACAAGGTTGGTGTATTATTGCCTTATTGGTAGGGATGTCAACAAGCTTAGCCCAGTCGATTTGCGAGTTGAAACTCGAGACTCGACCTCGAATCGAGTAAAATTAAGTCGGGCTTTTTTTCACCCGAGCCTAACCGAAATCGAGGCTCAACCTGAGCTTTCGGGTGGAGCTTGCTGAGCCATCTTTTTTTTTTTATTTTTTTTTTTTTTAATAATACATACCAAGTGTGCTGCCTTTTTTTGTGTAGCTGCCTCTTTACAATTTTTTTATTATTATTTTTTTTAACAAGCCAATGCGACGAGCCACACTTGTCGGCTCGGGCTAGCACCCCAAATGGGGCTCGACTCGAGCCTTTTTCAGGCTGAACCACGAACAACCCGAATTAACGAGCCCAATTGTCATCTCTAATTATTGGAGTGTCAATCATCATTCCTTATTATTATGCTGTATCAGTTTGGACTTTGAGTGCAATCCTATTTCTGATAAAGACAGGTTAATGTTCTTGAAATAGTGAAAATCATGTCAAGCATGAGGAGAGGTCCAAGGAATTGGGAAATTCAGGTATATTTCGGATTTATTAATTATGACCATAATTTTCTTAGATATGTGTCAATTATTATCGCATCAATGACAGTAAAAGTAAAGAGATTTGGCCAGAAAATTAAAAAATTGGTGATAACTCATTGAGCATCGTGTGAAGAAAAGATTCGCTGGATTTTTCAATTGAGGTGCCAAGGGAAATTGTTGTCGTGAGTGATGGACAATTTCCTAACATTAAAGACTTTTGTACAAAATGTTATGTCTCTATTATATGTGGCAAGCAATGCTGCTAGTGGTGGATTCAGGAAAAAATTCAAGACAGACTAATACGTATAAAAAAAAATATAAATTGCACATAAAAAAATATTTTACTTAAAATTTTTTTTTTTAATGAACATTTGGGCCGAAGGGACGGGCTGTAGCACGGTCCAGCCTGTCCCTGGATCCGCCCATGATGCTGTTGACACCTAAGCAAAATATCACACAAATGCCAAGAAGGCAATGAGACCAGCTACCACCGCCTCAATTGACTTCAATTCCAAGGAGTTGAGAGCAGAGTCCAATGCTCGTCGACAACTACCTTTTTCAAAGTGGTTTCACTCCATGTAGACTTGTCATACATTCTATCCAAGGTGATCCGCAGGAACTCTAAGCCACATTGGATGGGCCTCAAAAGTCCGAGGCAATTAGAGTTCAAAGCCTAATGTCATACCAATTGTAGTCTTAAAATATGAGCGACGTGCAATGTGATTGATGTGAGCCATGAATTTCTCCAACTCAATGGATAAGCCCGTGGATTACTGGTAACTTGAAGGAAAAGTATAAAGCTACTCGACGTCGATTCCTCATTGTGATAGAGTTAATTAATTTTGCTTCAACTTTTCTCTTCACTCTTGTCGGTTCCTCGATCATTTTATGGTGATTGACCGACGTAAAAACACAAATCCAAAAAAATCAGTACATTCCCTATGCCATGCTCTATTATTTCTATTTAAAAGTCACAATTTCTATACTCAATTATGATACAGAATTCATAATTAATCTTGTCACATCTTGTTATTCTCTAAAATTCCTTTATCATATAATGCTGACATACCCCGCTACGGTCCCACATAAAACTGGTACAGCAAATTCTATTTTCGAATTTTGTCTCCATGATATTTCTAAATTATATATCCTTAGGTTCATATCAGCATATGGTTTAAAGATTCACTTATAGTAACTATGTTAATTATTCTTCAGAGACTTGAGTCTTGTTAAGCTATCATTAGCAACTAGTTGAGCAATTAAATAACACAATAAATCACGTCTTCCCTAGAATTCGTTATCATTTTTGTCGAACAAAATGGCATTTAGTTCGATTTTAACAAGGTTTAAGTCATTTCTCTAACACTAAATCTAAATCTGCAGTCTTCTGCTAAGAGACAGCATCAGACATGAAAAATATCAATTGTACAGCTTAGAAGGCACTAGATAGAACATTCACAACTTTGACATGCAAATTTATCACAACCGTACAAGAACAAGAATTCACATACATAGAACTATATAATGTACATGTAATGTTTTCATAATATGCACATGAGCCTAAGAACAGGGATGTAAACAAATTAAAAGTTCGAACAAAAAGCCAAAAACTACATGCAATATAATAAAAGTAATTTGGGCCTGCAACTTGTGCGGCTGTTATGCTTGTTCGATCACGTTAATACACAAAACGACATGTATAACTCTCCTCGAACCTTGGCTCAGAGAATAATGTGAGCATGCAGGATCAGATAAACAATCTGGTTAATAGAAGTGAATTAGACACAGCATAAATGAGCATTTTATTCATTTCTTTTGCCCCAAAGATGCCTATACAAGCTACGAGATTAGGATTCAACAAAGATATATTTTGGGAATAATCCAGAAATTACCATTTTATGACTCATCTGAGAAGGATTTTCATTAGTTGAAGTTCTCAATATATTAGAGATTGAAATGTTTTACAACTTCTCTTTCACCTTTAACTTTAATTTCCCAAACTGCACATTTTCAAAATAACAGGTAACTACAAACTTAATACAAAATCGATGCGAATTATGTGTATCAATGCAAACACCACAACAGCATGATAAATTGAAGAGTAGCGACAAGAATATATATACACATAAAATAATATCAAGCATTAAAAAATTTGAAAGCTTCTTTTCTAAGGGAGAGACGGGGGAAATTCACGACATCCCATTCCAACACATAAAGCAAAACATTGCTTTCCCCGATCTATTTCTTTAAACATAACGTATGTTATCTTATCTCTGTATGTTCAATATTTTGAAAATGTCAGCATCTGCATGAAGCCATAAACTCGCACCTTATTTACTGTAGCACTGTGCTTGCAAGATATACTATTGGTCAGAGTGCCATCAGGAGACAAAAAATAAAGAAAGAAAGAAGGAAGATTTCCATGGAAGAAAAGTCCATCTCCGATTCCCATTTTCCTCCAGGAATCAGATTTCATCCATCTGAGGAAGAACTGATTATTTATTACTTGCAGAAGAAAGTAAAGTCTCTTCCACTTCCAGCAAACCTGATGGCTGATATAGAGCTTTATAAGTATAACCCTTGGGAGCTAACCAGTTTGTTCTCTACCTATTTCATTTTTATTTTTTTTTAAAAGATCAGATAGAGTATTCAATTTTCAGGATATTATAATTCTTTTTATTTTTGGTTTTTGAAACATACAGGGAAGGCTGTGTTTGGAGAAGATGAATGGTACTTTTTCACCCCAAGGGATAGGAAGTACCCAAATGAGGGAAGACCCAATAGAACAGCGGCTTCAGGTTACTGGAAGGCCACTGGCACTGATAAGTCAATTGTCGGTTCTTCCGGATCAGGCAGGATAGGGGTTAAAAAAGGCATTGTCTTCTATAAAGGTAAACCACCAAAAGGGGTCAAGACAGATTGGATCATGACCGAGTACAGACTGCCTGGCACGACATATAGACCGTTAAGGTCTAAAGGGTCCATGAGGGTAAGCAAATTCACATTTAACATTGATTGCCAATTACCTATTCTTTCATATAAACCTCCATTATTTACTGAAACTGATTATCTATAAAAGCTATTTTGTGAGCACAAATTAGTTTTCCAACTTAACTCAAGCACCTAAAGTCACACCAGAAGCATATCATTATGACAATGATTATTGAGTATGAAATGCGTAGGACATTCGGTTATACATGCAATTTTCAACGGTCTAGTCAATCAAAATCTACTTATTTTATGAAGCAAATTTTTGGAGACCTATCTTAGCTCTGAACACAAACAGCTTAAAGTACTAAATTCTTCAGCTACCAAAATTGTTCTATGCCATGTGGTCCATAATTTTCAATATCCACATTGGATAATGAAATGTGTAGGCATATGATTACATATCATAGATTATGCGAATATGTATTCAAGAGTAAGAAATCATGCATAATGGAAAGATCGTCATTTGTATGCAGCTGGATGACTGTGTATTATGCCGCGTTCGACAGAAAGGCAACAAGTCAAAGAATGAACAGGAGGTCCAACAGAATCCTAGTGAACTTCTGGAGTACCTTCCTAGGATTGAGAAGCTCCCTTCAGTCTATATAGATGATGGCAGAGACATGATTGCAGATTACTTTTTATCAAATGGCTCTCACCTAATAGCTTCCTTATTCAACGAACATGACCCAACAAGTGAAACTATTCCTACAGCAACCTTTCAAAGCAACGGCATTGAAACAATTAACAGTCACAGGATGGGAACAATAAATACTTGGGAAACAAATTCTTGTTTCATAGTTTCTTCAATTCACTATCAGGCCAACCTAACATGGAAGATCGGTGTATGAATTTTCAGCTACTTATAAAAATGATTTATAATGAACACAAAGATGAGGACCTTCTATCAGGAAACATGGTAGCTGCAGAAGATACAAACTTAAACATTCAACATATGTCCGGAGGAGGCAAGATCAGCTCTAATCAGTCAAATGTCATCATGAACTTGCAGCATCTTGATAGGCCAACAGTATCCGAAAATTTCTTCACTGACAGAAATTTCACCCCAAAAGGAAATTGTTATTGACACCAGTTTGCAGTAAAAAAGCTATATCCTTGAACATCATATATTTACACCTTCAATAAGATGCCAAAAAGCATATCGTGCAATAAACCCACAGCATCATCAACTATTAATACTATCAGATTATGTAATTAATGCTTATAAGTCTTTGTGTTACGTGTATATACTTAATAAATAATTAAACATTCTATTTTCTAAAATTTTTATCGCTATATTTTAGTTGTAATGTTAATACATGAATAATTTCACGAATGCTTAGAATCTCACAAAAAAAAAAGAAAAAAAAAGGTGTATTTTAATTTGTTATTTCTTCTTTTATTTTAGTTTTTATCTCTCATCTTCGGTTTCCAACTGCCAATACTGCAATGTACTAAATTACAATGTCGTGAATCCTTAAAAGAGTAGGTCAAAATAATGTTTCATGAAACAAATGTGTCTGGTGAAGCCTGAGTCCTTTTATTGAATTTGACTAGCTCAGTCATAGAAAACATGTAATGGCCAAAGAGAAAAGCCATGATTTTCATTTAGGATTTTGTCCACCAGAAGCAACAGAAGTTCGTATATTAAGAACAAGTTGTAGAACGTTTTTGTTAGGATATTTGACAAATGAAATAACAAATATCCATTTGTCCCCACCATTTTCGAAAGCATATTGGATATGTCCTGCTAGTTAAATGATCCATGACTCGTAAGTAAAATGGTTCTCTTACTTCATCTAAAGCAAAAATGCGGCTCGATCAAGCATATAATTCACTAGATAGAGTAATATTTATGCGGCATTAAGAATAAAAGGGAGAAGGAAACTGCATTTGGTGCACCATGTTAGACCGTACTAAAAATTAAGATTAAAATTAGAATGGATACTAGTAGGTGGTTGGTATTATGGTGGGTTAAGCCACGTAATATTCTTGATCTTTTAGTTAAAAAAAAAGTAAAATTTATATTATTTATTTTATCAGGTCTAAGACCATCTTCACCCTCCGCATTGAGTTAAATGGTTGATAGTGTAAAATACATACATACATACATACATACATACATATATATATATACATATATATGTATATATATGTATATATATATGTATGTTTTTTACACTATCAACCATTAAACTCAATGCGGAGGGTGAAGATGGTCTTAGACCTGATAAAATAAATAATATAAATTTTACTTTTTTTTAACTAAATGTTGACTAAAAGATCAAATATTATCCACCTTAATCCACCATAATACAATCCACTTTCGACTTTCCATTATAATTTTACACTAAATTCTTTCAAAAATCTAATATGGTGCACCAAACACAATCTTAGTCTTGGCTCTAAAACATCTAAGATATATGAGATGGAAGGTATAGAAATATACAATTGAACCAATTGGATTAATCGTACTCAATGATAATTACAGGTAAAACATAAACAGGTTGAGCAATCTAGATTGTGCAGGTTATGAAGCTGCAACAATGTACATATGGATTAGCACCTGTGGATCGCTTTGCAATCTAAGATATTACTACTCCAGTAGTGATTATAAAGCGAAGCCATTGAATGCAGGGGGATAGAAGAGGCTTAGCGCCTAGCGGAGACTAGACAGATGTACGTATAGGATGACCATCATTGTTTCAGGCACATATATTTGTCATAATGCTTGTAAAATCCTTTGAATTTGAAAACTTCTTGATCAGAAATGAACTCAACAAACTAGAATAAATACTTTCCATTTAGAAAAGAAGGCTGTTCATTCACGGAAAAAGATGACCGTTACTATGACGATATACCAGTAACAAATTATATCAATGAGAACTAGTTGAAACAAAAGTAGTAGTCTTCATTCTTCAAGTCTAGTTAATTTATGATAATTTCAAAGATAAGGATTGATGCATCAAACATACAGGTGCTCAAGAAAACCTCCAGGTCACAATCCACCAATGAGGTACGAACATCTTCTAAATCATTCATTTCAGTATACTGCATAAGATTGAAGAAGCATGCTATTAGAAAAAAAATTTGGTAAAAAAGATTCTGTTAGGTCAACGATTTAATAATTTCATAAGCAGAGATTTTAGTTTTTAAGCAGTGTAGGTAAATTTTAGACGATTTTGGCTTGCCAAATCCAAGCTTCCCCAGACATCAGTCTCAGTCTGTGAGAATCCCTGTAATTTAATTGCTTAGTGTTCACACTTGTTTACATAAGCAAGATAAGGATTGAAGATAATTTCAAAGATCCTTTCATGCATCAAACATACAGGTGCTCAGAAAAACTGGAGATCACAATCCACCAATGATGTACGAACATCTTCTAAATCATTCATTTCAGTATACTGCATAAGATTGAAGAAGCATGCTATTAGAATAACAATTTGGTAAAAAAGATTCTGCTAGGTCAACAATTTAATAATTTCACAAGCAAAGATCTTAGTTTTTAAGCAGAATAGTTAAATTTTATTGTCTTGCCACCTCCAGCTTGCCCAGACATCAGTCTCAGTCTGTGAGAATAGCTGTAATTTAATTGTTCAGTGTTCACTCTTGTTTACATAAGCAAGCATTTATCAAATGCAAAGCATATAAAAATATGTAGTGCAGCTGCACATACACACAGCAAAGGCTGAGTAAGACATACACTAAAACTAATAATCACTTCCTTTTCAAATCGAAGTACATGTTGATATTTGCAATGTTGATAATGCAATGATATAATTCATTAAACATCACAGTTGTTATGGAAGGCAGTAAGTACATGAAGCACCACAAAATCCAAAGCAGTGAGACATGATATGTAACATGAATCTTAAATCATGCTTACAAATGAAAAGACAGAAGCTCACTTGTACAAATAGGAAGCAATTCCTGGGATATTGCACAGAAGAATGATATCCATGCAGAAGTTTCGACTGGACCTTATCTGTAAAAAATAACTTCAAAATAAAAAATCAATACAACGAGAATGTCAATTTGAAGTTAATACAGTTTTAAATTTATGTTTTAAGAAAATTATTTATACATACCTTGAAAATTGTTTCTTTTAGTCTAAAATTAGTATTTTTAGGTCCATTGTTGCCCTATCCACCTGAAGGAACGATGGAAATGGGTGAAATAACCTGTTCAGGACTGTTAAGCAAGTAGTTTTTTATAGTGAAAAATTTGTTTCAGACCTTTGTATCAATTTCGTCAATCAATGGAACCAGCCTGTCCAATTCCTGAACTCAGGTAGAAAAGGGCAAAAATGTAAGAAAATCAGGCTCAGAATTCTTCATACGGTAACAAATAAGAAACATAATGCAACCAACAAACCTCATTCATATCAGCATCCAAATTCTTAGGTGTATCCAGACCTTCTGATATTATGTCTTAACCTTGATCCAGCAGGAAATCAAATTCAAACACTGGAAATATTGAACTTTACCTGGGTAGGAAATTGTGTAAGAGAAAGTAAATGGATCAGGCAAGTTACATACCTGCTTTATCTTCCGCATTTCATAGTCATGCCTGAATTGATTCGACTTTTTGCTTTTATGAAAGAAATCATCATCAAACTGTCCATCTGACATTTCATTTGTAAAGTTTATGACAAATTCAATAATAGAAAGACAGCCAGTTATATTTTTATGAGATGTTGAAGCCCCCCAGCCTCCAGTTTGTTTCACTTTGGTTCCATCAGGTATTGCTTGAATTCTCTCCGGAAGTGCAAGAACCAGTTCCTTACGAACTTCTAGTTCTTCGATCACGAGCCCTTTGACCTGTTAACAAAGTAATCATCATCAGAACTTGAACTTTGTGAGACAAAATAAGCAGCAATACCTGTCGACTGACCAGAGACGTCTGACACTTGCTGAGTTCAAAAGCTCTTAAAAGAGCTTTCCATGAGGTGAAAATATATCTTTGTGTACGCAATTTCTTGTAACTTTCAATGGGGGGAAAATTAAAAGGAGGAGAAGGAGAAGAAGAAGAAGAGGAGGAGGAGGAGGAGCAGAGATAGAAGATTAAAGTATTCCTTTCCGAATTCATCGTTCCCGCTCAATTACATTTATTTTCACCTCAGAGAAGAGAAACAAATTTGACAAATTCTAGAATTAAGTAATTGATCTCCCATGACTCAAAAAGGAGAATAGTAAAATAATAGCATGAAAACAATTCATAAACAGTTCATACATTAATTCCAAGTGTACTCATCTCCTCCATCACGTAGACATATATCAATTAATTATTCCATTTCAACCAAATTGATCCTAATTAATTATCAGCATAACAAGAAGATGTCATAGACCTTCGATGCTTGAAAGCACAATTAATAAACATATACACAATGCAATAAAAGTTGGACTTAATGTTAGTGAATGAATACTGAATTAACAAGTACCAGATGGAAAAATTGGATTTACGTATACAGTATATGCAACATACCATATTTTCGCGTACCGTATATATAACATACCGTATATGCAGCTTACCGTATTTGCAGTGAACTTGGATATTACCCAATATAGCAAATTAAATTGAAATAAACTCAACAAATTAATCTACTTAGCCAAAATACAACAAATTAAATTTCAATAAACAGAACAAGTAAACTAATTAGCAAAAGAAAGAAAAAATTTTAACCGATGCTTGTATGAAAACAATTTTCTTAAAATAGATTCGTCCCCTTGTCATAGGTACTCGAGATTTAATTTGAACGTCTTCCAAGATACAATGGAGAAACTGTAGAATTTGAGCACCTCAAACACTATTCCGTCAAACATAATTTGTGTATGAACAATATCACCAACTGTATAACTATGCTGTATGCAAACTAAAATATGGAGAAACCATATTCTATAAATTATGCAGAAAACTGTATGCTGTATTGGTTTTTCTCTTCTTTTTCCTCTTGTGTGGAATAGTAGATAGAAACCGAGTTGAATATATATAGGCTCAACACCATGAATGCCATTAACTCATATATAATGGCAATGAATATTGAAGTTTCGACAGTTTTGGAATTCAAACGGTCAGTTAGAGGAAAAAATTAGCAAAATATAGGTTCTTTTAAGGGGGCAATTTCCACGTCCGAAGCTTATTTTGGTTCGATTTGCCCCTCTGCGCATGCACGAAGAGAGAGCCTCTATGCTACACATGATCACACCATTCCAAAGTGCAATCCTATTTAAGATGATATTTGTTTTCATAATTTTCCTATGTGAGATGACCTTAAATGGTTTCCTTCCAACAAAATAAATTCCTTTTAATTGACACATTTTGAGCTCCAATTTTTCATTCACTCAAACATCATTTTTGACAAGTAAATACATGATTTCGATATTCTTACGGAGGAGAACACAAATCAATCTTGAACTTCCAAAATAACCAACCGAGTCCCACTCAAATTTTGCACCAAAGTTAGCCACTCAACCCCTTTTTTTCCAACAATAAACATATAAAAAAAAAATCCATAAAGTGAATCACCTAAAAACACAAAAGGAGAAAGTGCAAAGAGAAGGAAAAAAACACACTAACTCTTTTCTGAGCAAGTTTCTGCAACTTCGGGGCTTCGTCCATAAGCCTGGCCTTAGTTCGCCGTACCTTAGCATTCATCGCCACCACAGCCGCCCTGTTTATCTCCATAGCTGCCATCTCAGATTTCTGTTCGTTAAAGAGAAAGTTGATGACCAAATTATGGACCAAATAACGAAAAATATAAATCACGATTATGGGGAAAAAACTACATGCAGGACGGCCACAATTTGGGACTCAAATGAGCTGTAGAGGCGGGCAAAGGTATCATCGGAGGAGGCATTCTGCGAACGTTGTTCTTCGATATCATACTATTCGTATTTCTTGTAGATGGAATCGACCCTGAAAAGAATGTCAATCACAATCATTTCGCCCCTTTTCACAAGCTTCTTGTTATTTTTTTTATTTTTTTTGGGGATTGACAAATTCGCTGTAAGGGAAGAGAAAATCAGAGAATCGTTGTGGACAGGGAGAAGAACAAGGGCTTTTTTCTTCTGATTCTGCCATTGTTTGCTTCTCTCAGACGAAGGGTTCACCGTTAATAGCTGTTTATGTTTGGGGGGTCGCGGGAAAAAGTACAGTTTCCCTCATTTGGGTATTAACGGCAGCATGGAATTTTTGTCAATAGCCTGTTTAGGAACATTGCATTATTGGGCCTCAGCGTATTACGTAGTTAACATGTTAGTATTTAATTTTTAAATATAGCAAGTTAGTCCTCATAATTTTCCAGCCATGGCCATGATAGAAATTAAAATTGCGTAGCTACATCAGCTTTACTATTTCCCATCAGCATAGAGAAGCAAATAGAGCAACAGACTTTCTATCCCGACTAGGGGGCGGATGGACTCACGAAAAGGTACATGCACCTAGATCAAAATCCTAGCTTGTTAAAAGGTATTATTCGTATAGATAAACTTGGTTTTCCCAACATTAGGCAACAGTAGAGAGGTTGTTGTGGCAATCTTGACTTTACTAGTGTATTGATAGCTAGTTAATGCTTATTTTGTTTTGTTGATTTTGTTACCAGGGTTTTCTCCGCCATAAGCGAGGGGTGATTGAATAAAGAGTAAACTTTTCATAAATAAAAAAAAGAAAGAAAGAAAAAAAGAAAAACAGTTTGTTTGTAAATAAATAGAAATGAACCGTAAAGTAGTGTGTATTTCACAGCATTCTCTACATATGCCAGCAAGTTCACAGCAAGAAGATCATTCATGCCAGCATGTTCATAGCTAATATATAATAAACATAAATTTTGCTATTTGTATATAAAAATGGTACATAAACGATTATCGAAAATGATTTGGAGGGAAGAGATTTGATAAAAAAGTTAATTGTATTTTAAATCGACAAATAATAGAATGCCATATAGACATTATGTAATTTCTTATGTAAATTTTGATGTACATATAGCAAAGTTCAATAAACATTACTTAGAGCAGCTGTTATACCAATGTGCAAAAATTCTTCTCAAGATGAGGGAGAAAATGACAGATTTCCATTAACAAAAAACCAGAGGATTATTTTAGGATTCAACCAGGATTATACAGCAGTTATATTGACAAGAACTTATTATAATAAATCGTTAAAACAATTTCTGGTACTGAAAATCAAGTAGGGAAAAATTAAAAAAGCTGGAAAAACTCCATCTACGTCTGTTTTTTGATGATAGAACAAAGGATGTCTGTCCAACCTCAACTTTTCCCAGTAAATTTGTTCCATCATGAAGGAAGTTCTTTCACCAGGAAATATTGGTCTTCAGCTTTGGAATGAGGACAAGCAGATTAGCTTTCAAATGCTTCTCCACTCATGTAATGTTTGCGTACCATTTTTTTGTACTCTGCAATTCAAAAAAATTCTTTAACGTTTCAGATTGAAATTTCTCACATTGATTACAAGAAACCTTCTCAACGATGTATTTGCAACTACTCGATGTTGAATAACAAGAACAGAATCTTACCAGAATTTTAGATATTAAGATTTGAGCAAAACTCGTGTCAATATGATGTCAAAACTGATTTGGACATCTTACATTCATACATGCAGCATCAAGAATTATAGAAGTACTAGTCCTTGCATTATGAAAGAAAATATTAAAGAGAAATTAGCCTACCTTCCTGGTTCTTCCAAAGTGAAGCAGCGGAATTGTTCAGAGGACTCTCGATATTGGGTTCTGCATGCAACAACTAAAAGGTGAGACGAAAGAAGAATGCACCAGGGACAAAATGATTGACAGTAACAATTATCCCGACCTCCTAATAGACTCTGGATGGATAAAAGAATGGTTCTGCAATCATATGCCGAAGACCATTTATCCTGTAAGCATTTGAAAACTTTGTTATTGACTTCAAAAGAAGGAAAACATAGTAAAGATTCCTAAACAGACTCAAAAAAGACAACCACTTCTGAACTCTATGAGAATAGATAATTTATAAATGAATTATAACGCAAAATGTTTATGAGATATATTCAGATTGAGAACGTAATCCACATCAAACCCAATCTATGTATTCAAGTTCGGCAAGAACACAAAGGACAGACATACAAAAATTCTTAAAACTTAATTTGACCTGAAGAATGTCTAAGCAAATATTCCCATGGTGGTCTACATTTGGATGGAAGCACATTGTCTGAAACTTAACTTGAGGAGGCTTGAAAGGATAATCAAGGGGAAAGTGCAATGACAATTTGTAAGACAGACCCTCATAGATAGTTCCTTTGCCACCCTCGATTGTGCC
This sequence comes from Olea europaea var. sylvestris, assembly GCF_002742605.1. NCBI lineage: Eukaryota > Viridiplantae > Streptophyta > Magnoliopsida > Lamiales > Oleaceae > Olea > Olea europaea. Next base: position 31,031 of record NW_019227643.1, on the reverse strand, counting down.
AATCCAAGTAAATATGCTCTCCCCTTCAGGAAATGCAGATACTCCAAGATCACCTCCAGTCATCTGTACAAATTTCTTACATGTCAGATGATCACCAGATGAAAATTATAACCATATTATTCAACCATCACAGAGATCTGCCTCATATTCATGCAATTTCGATAACTGTAAGTGATAATAGTATTTTTATTGCTTAAGATAAGATTGTTAAAATGCATCTGCTGAATGATATAACAGTCAATCTCCTGGAAATAACGCAATGACAAAAGCCAGTCATTTTCTTCCCTTAAGTAGTGCTAGAAGCTACAGGGACATCACCTTTTTCCCGTCTGAACTAGAAGGTTGGTTCTGTAAGCATACAGATACGCTCCTTTTCAAAATTTTCAATGAAAGAAAAAACTTCATGCCAATTCTACAGCTTATTATATAACAATACATTCTCAAAACAGTTCCGAACATGAGGGGCAGATAATAAAATCAACAATAGAATGCCCAATGAATCTCTCACTAGAAGCAAACAGAGAAGTATAGTCATCCGAGTTCACAGTGTTGTGAGATTAGAGGGAATGAGTTCAAGGCAAATAATTAAACAAAAGAGATGGTCCATGACCAAGTATTTAAATTCAGCTTGAAACTATAACATAATAATCTAAATTTGTCATTGCTTTTCTCCCCATTTATCTAAATCGTTTCTATAGGAGTATTGGCTAAATAACCAAGTCCTCAAATGGATTTAAATCATAGCTCTGCTTTATCATTTTGTTTCTACCTCTTTATCCATCAACTTATTTGTTCATTACTTCTATATGTCGTCCAATTGAAACCAAACTTAAATCAACAAATTTATCCAAAAAAAGGTGAGCAGCACATAATAAAATTAAAACCAAGTGCAGATAATTGAGCTTTATATAAATTTGATTGACACATACCATGAGAGCCATCAGCTCCTTCTGCAACCTGAAAATACATTAAAAAGGCATAAAGCTCGATTAAATTTCTCGGAACAGGAAGCAAAAAAAGCAATCGATAGATTCGATTAAAAAACGCAGATAAGAACCAAGAATTGGACCTCTGTGTAACAGAATTTTTATCAACAGAATTAGGAGACGCCTTGACTTGCTTGGATGGAGTGGGTGATGACTGCTGCTCTTGATGATATGTAGGAGCGTCATCATCGTTTCGAACCTCCATCTCCGTATCTTTCCAAATAAAAAACCAATCCTTTATTGATTTTCTGCGTATCTAATTGAAGAATAAAACAACTGTTGGTAAAATTGGATGAATCAATCAGCTTTTGGAGTCTGAATTCTGGGCTGATTTTATTGTTCTGTATGGCGATGTACTGAGACTATTCTTGAGGAATTTATGGTGCAATTATTAACAGATCACAGGAGAGAGAACCAGAAAGTGGATAATGCGCTTTTGGGTCGATGAAGAATACGCACTTGGCTAAGATTAAAAGAAATTAGTTTTAAGTTTATAATAAGTATTAAAGAAAACAATTTTATTTAAATTATGAATTTATTTAGAAGTAGAATAAACTTATCCTTGCACAGCCAAACGTGCTACAACACTGGCTCAATTATTTATGACAATATTCAAGATTACCAATAATTCAAAAAAGTATCAACAAATTTAGAGAAGCACTATTGATATTCAAATCATTTTTTAAAAGATTGATACTGATGTTTAGTAAATCTTATAATGAACTCTGTGTCCACTCCAGTTCTGTCCCTTTTGTGGAATGGTGAGAAAACGGAAGCTTTCTAGCCTACGTGGAGGGATCCGACAAGGCTACCCAATTGATAATTTACAACGCGAAATCTTTTTCTCTAACTAACGAACACATGAGTTGTGTGTCAAATATGAATGGAATGGCTAGAAAAATAACAAAAGAAATCTTTGATTTGCATCCATATGTGCAAGTGAGATGTTGAAATTTGGGTCTTGTGTGACTTGATCACTAGTCAATAGCATAGTTATTAACATTTGGTCATTAACTCAAACAACTATTGAATAATCAGGTTACCTATTCAATAGGTTAACTTCTGGTTTAATTGATGAACTATTGATAAAAATTGTAATTCTAACTAAAAAAACTATATGGTTATTCGAGGATTTTCAGTCCTCTTCTCTATCAACGGAAATTTTTCGACCATTCTCAATGTAACTATCTCATCCTTGTTATATTAGATAATTGGGGTTTATATCAATTAAAAAGATAAGAAAGGATTACAAAGTTTTCTCCAAATCCTAAAATCTCTTGAATTTTTAAAAGAACAATTTCCTAAGTTTGTGTGCAAGTAATGATACTCAAATGAATAAAGCCCTGTCTACATGGCTTCATTTTATAGGGGTCTTACAGACTCCTCTCATGGGTTGGCTCATGCGGGCCCCGAGGCAATAAAAATAAAAATAATAATAAAAAAATAAAAATCGACCACACCCCTTCTGTAAGGGGGTCTGTAAGGAGCTGGGCATACACAGGACTTTATTTCACAGGAGTTTTATAGACTTCTCTCGTGGGTTGGCCCCATGCGAGCCCCGAGGGAAAAAAAAAAAAAAAAAAAAAAACAGACCACACCCCTTTTATAAGGGGTCTGCAAGGAGCTAGGCCTGTATGCTCAGCTCAGCTCTATTCAAATGGAGAATCCTTGTTTGCCCAAATTTTGTTATATATTTTTCTCCCGATTTCTTAACGTGCAGGAAAGCATAGAGCTATGCAACATGATGTTTCATACTATAGAAGCCTAGATTTAAATTGACTATTTAGTAAAAATGTTTCTATAGGGACTTTGTAATGATTAGTTCTGGCTTTATTCAAATATGCTTAAATTGGATGGTTTTCAACTTGTTCAAGTAAGGGGTGGACGCAAATATTTTGAGTTGAGGGCATAATCAAATTTTGTGTAAATCAAATATTTTATTCTTTATTTTTGAATGATTCATTTTTTACTATTGAAAATGTAGATTTACATTTAAAAACATTTTTTCATTAATATTTTGCTCATCATTCATTCATTTGATTTCTGACAATCATTTTATTAATATTTTGTTCATCACAAAAAAATGCATATTTATGTTTAAAAAATTTATTGTGCATTTGATACAAATAATCAATACAAGTAATCGAAACGAAAAATATATGATCAATATTCAATATTAATGATCAATCAAATAAACACAATTCATTAAGTATAAGTTAAATTGGATATAATCAGTTTAAATATATTCTATGTACACAAAATATGATAGGAAAAAAAATACAAATTTAGATTCTAATTAATTGAAAATTTGATTGAAAAGTGAAAATTTGTAGAATATGTGATAATTTTTAGAGAAATTTAAGACAAATTTTAAGAAATTAGACTAATTAAAGTTTTGGTAAAAGGCGTCGGGAAAATAATAAGATGAGCAAGAGAAAAGAGAAAACATTCAAATATATTGTGACTTTGCCCTTGTCCTTGTTTGATGGGATTAAAGTAAGAATTTTAATAAATTTTGATAAAAGTTAAAAAGTTAATGATTTTATGAAATATATTATTAAAATTAATTGTTAATTTTGAGTTAGATTAAAATTTAGATTTCAATCGATACCGAGCAGAATTTTATCCCCAAAAAAAAAAAAAAAAAAAAAATCCCTCAAAAGTTGGGGTGTCATGTGACCCCCTCAGGACTCCCAACGATTGTTGACTAGCTCCTTTGCCAAATTGTCCAGCATAAACCTGTTTGGCAGTCTCAAAGCTAGGTCAAACAGTAGATCTCAATTGTCCATTGGTGCAACTCTGATTTGAAAGCTCATTGATTTCTAGTCAAATTGTTCAATACAATCTTATTTTAGTAGGGAAATGCTACGATTCGTTTATCATTTCCCATTTTAGTAACTATAGCTCATGATGAACAATTTGAGTTGTGTTAGTTAAGAGCAGTTTGAATCCCAATTTTATTCAAAAATGTATTTTACAATAGTAAATTAATGTAGAATATGTAGTTTGACTTTGCTTGCAATATTTTTTTATTGAAGAATGTATAACTAAAAAGAAAATAGAAAAATATTATTTGAAAATAATGGGAATCAAATAAGGACTAAATATGGCATCCTCTTAAAGATTTTCAAGGAAAACTTATTACTGACTCTTAAATTATCTAAGAGTTTGTTTGGTACAACTTAAAAGTCCATTAAAATCAATTTTTTTACTGTTATTTCACTATTACAATCGTCATTTTTGAATTTTCTCTCACAAATAAAACTCACTTTATCTCTAACAGTCAAAAAATCAATTAACAAAATCTCTACCAAACAAGTACTAAATATTCGAAGTTATTTGAGTAACCTGAACACAAGTATAGAGATTGAAGTTCTTCGAATGAATATTTATGGGAAAAATGCATAATTGGTACTCAATCTTTTCTAAATGATTGGATACAACCCCAAACTTTAAAAATGACTCCAGACATCTCCCACATTCGAGGAAACAGGCATGATATCAACATAATTTGATCAAGTTGACCGTTAAGATCACATTATTCTACAATGTGAAAGAAACTTTGAGAAGTTCATCAGGCTTTTACAAGAAATTGAACACCAAGTCGTGGAGCCAATCCTATTATCACCATAAGCACTTTCGACACTTAATAAATTGAAACTTGGAGATCCCAAGAATTAACTACCACAAAAATTAAGCCTTGTTGATCGAGTTTATCGGAATCTTGTGAAGCTTCTTCCTGAAGTTGGAATCAAATTATCAAAAGGGTAAAAATGAGAAATTGCATTCCATTTTCAACCACCTTAATGGACAAATTAATAAAGTACTGTGTCAATCACATAGCTTATAGCTAAAAAGAATAATACATTGTCGAAAGGCACTAAAAACTACGGTTTAGCCATTGTTTGAGTCACATTATTTTTATAAGAATACGTTTTTGAATAGGGTATTGATGAGAAATGTGTGATTAAAAAATAAAAATAAAATTGAATATTATTTTATTGAAAAATATGTAGTTAAAACAATGTCAAATTACTGTTTAATAATATTTTTTTTTTTGAAAGAATGTGGTTCAAATAGCCTTTTAGTAGACAGCTCAACGAATAATAAAAAATAGTGATTGGGAGAAGATTGAGATGATACAAATAACACGTCTAGATATATTTGTCTAAACCGTTTCATCAGTCTTCAAAGAAGGAATCAATGTTTATCTTATCAACGTTTCAGAGCATGCAAAACAATTTGGTTATGAAATTATTGAAACATATTCTTATTAAACTCAAAATCCCACGAAAATAAATGTTTGTATTGTGTCAACTATCAACTTGGCAAGCAAATAAAATACATACGAAGGAAGTATGTACATATGCATTATCATTTCCTATGTTGTAAGAAAATAAAAAACAATCTCTAAGTAGCTAAGAAAGGTAATATGCTCCTATGAAATGTTCAAATGCAAGACAAGAACTACCAAGATACGCATAATTAAGTGAAATAAACTTAGAAAGCACAAAGCAAAACAAACAATTGTAAATTTCCATGATCAAGAGGCCATGTACAAAGTTGCCAAAAATCAAAACGGCATTTGGCAAACTTAATTAAGCTACTTGTATAGAATCTATTTTAGAAATATGTTGACAGATGCTGAGGTGGCATGCCTTTCCTTAGCAAACTATAGTGATGCAACCACGCAACTTTTTCTGGCATAGGAGGCTCGTCAAGCATCTTGTACAAAACATTAAAATGAGAGAATTTCATAAAGAAAATGTAGCAAAACAACCAAAGGAATCAACAAGAACAAAATTTAATGCACTGTTTGACAATGGAAAAAAAGTCAACGATACATTGATCAAGTCATATTAAAAAACAAAATTGATAATCACAATAAAAACAACCCTGAAGAATAGCTCAGTGGTCAGGATTGGGTTTGCTCCCAAATGGTCATCAATTCTAGTCTCCTCGAGGCCACTGAGATGAATACCTGACTGTAAACTTCAAGATCCCATGAAATTAGTCGAGGTGCGCGTAAATTGACCCAAACACTCACGGTCATAAATAATAATAAATAAAATAAAATAATAATAATAATAATAAAGACAAGTAGAAGAGGCCGGTAAGAAGTGTTGGAAAAATGAGTGAATTGACTCACTTTGGTAAAATTTTCGATGGGACCCGTCGGTCCAATTTGGAAGATCAAAGTTAATCCTTGTTCTCCTCCGTGAGAGTATCGAAACCATATATTTATTTGTCAAAATTGATGAATTGATGAATGAGAGATTGAAGTTCAAAGATGGCCATTAAAAAATGGTTTATGTGGGAAAATAAGTCTAGTCCCACATAGAAAAATGAAGAAAGTATTAATCACTTTATATAGGATTGTACATTGGAATGATGTAATTATGTATAGCATAGAGGCTCTCTCCACATGCGCGTGTAGGGGGGTGCAAATCACGAACCGAAATTGCTCTCTGACCTTGAACTTGTGTGCAGGCGCAACCTGCGTACATGAATGTCGGACCGAACAGAGCTTTCTTTAACTGACCTTTGAGTTTTCAGAAACTGAAACAACTCCATTATTTATTGTTATGGAGTTAATAAGGCAGATTTAAACTTATATAAATTGTCATTGTCCAGCAGTTCCAATATATAAAAAGACCACACGAAAATAGGAGAAAAACATTCTGCATATTTTCTTCCTGTCTGCATCTCGATTTCTGTCCAGTCTAATTTTGTGGTGAAATTGTTCGAACACAAACTCAATTCATCGAAGTAGTTTCTGTGGTGCTCAGATTCTGTTGGTTTTGCTGCCGTTGTATCCTGAAAAACAGACGCTTAGGCTAGATCTCAAGCACTTACGGTGAGGGAACGAATCTGTTTTAAAAAAACTGTGTTTACACGGCCTCAGGTTAAAAGTTTATTTCCAGTTAAATATCTGTACTTTAATTATTTGCAGAATTATAAGCCTTCCAGATTTATTTAGCTTTTTGAAATTTATACTGCTTTTATATTTCTGCAAATTATATAATTTACCATTCTTATTCAAGTAGTTTAATTTGTTTTAATCAAATAATATTTTGTATATACGAACCCGGATATGAAATCACGTTTGTGAAAATTCAAGTTCTGTGTTATTTAAATTATTTTATGAAAACAAACAGTTTGTCCAAAATCTATTTTGTTTAAGTTATCATAAAGTGTGAAAATTATGTTGTTACGTCACTGTCATATACGGTGAGCTAACTAACATATACAGTAAACTGACAAATACAGTGAGTTGGACTGTCAAATACGGTGAGTTGCACTACCAAATACGGTGAGTTGCACTGCCATATACGATAAGCAATTGCCAAATACGGTAAGTGTGGATCCGGTGTCTAAAACACAAATACGATATATGAGAACCCGATTCCACTCCATACATTACCGATTAAATTTACCAACAAGAAGGAAGGAGAAGTATGCCAAAACCTGTTTGAAACCCCCGTTTGGCCCTCATTAAATTATATTACATTACATTCTATTTTTCTCTCTTATTTTCAACCACATAATCTTTCATAAAATAATATTACACGTAAATCAAAAAAAATTCCTTCTTTTTCAACCACTCATTTTTAAAAAAAAATACTTTTCCACTCATTTTTGATTTCTAGAAAATGGGGGCCAAACGAGAGCGAAGACTATTCAACATGTATCTGCCAGTATCAACCTCGATTCCTATTCTGTACAACAATTTGATAAACTGAAGATATAGACTTCTGTAAGGCATAATTTCTGAACTGTAACAAATATTACCAGATATTGTAACGGAACGGTAGTTTACAGAATATAGATGCACTATTGGCATGTTTAGCAAGGTAGATTAAATAATATTCAACAATATTATAAAAGAAGAAGAAGCTAAAATCTTATATCATTCACTACGATCTGATATTGCAGTCCACATATGCAGTATATGTCGGCAATATGAAAGCTTATGGCGACTAAACTATCATCAGTAACCTATTAGTGCTGGGAGGCCCATAAATCTTCAATGTTTTCATCACTAAATAATCACTCATTAGTATACTAGAAGCCATTCTTAAATTGATTGAGCTCTATAGCTACAACATTGAACAGTATCTCTAAATATATGAAAACAAATCTAGCAATTTTTATCAGAAACAGTTTTCATTGCATTTTGAAAAGCATTTATGGACAATTGATAATGTCCAGACCATAAAATCTTGGGAATGTTATCAATGTGCAATATATAAGAGAACAAAACTTACATCAAACCCCAAATTTAAGCACGACTAACACAAAATCAAGGCTCCAATACACATAAGTGAAAATTGATGCATTCACAGTAACCATTTACATAAACCTGCTGGCTGGCTCAAGTTAGTGCCCAGAGTTTGGAGGTCATAATCGAATACATAATTGTCGCGGCAGCTTCGCTGGATTCCTCCTCACGAGCGGCTGCCGGAACTCTACGCACCACAGGCGACTCTCACCTCCACTAGCTGAACACCCTGATGCCCCTACACCTACACGTCATGCCGATGGTCTCCATTTCACCAAACTCCTTCTGGTTTGGCCAGAAACCAAGAACAGCCTCAATTTTTGAGCAATTTCCTGGACAGCTTTTCGATCTGTTTTCTGCCCCGATCCTGCCTTTTTCTCTTCCCTTTTTGGGTAGCTTTTTAGCTAAATCCACCAACTTGAAACTCTGATACCAATTGTTGCGGGAGCTCGCTCCAAAGTCTTTTTAAACGGTATTTTCAGAGTCAATTTCATGCAATTTTTCTTTACTAAACAGTCAATTCAAATGGCTCCAACTCACAACCAATATATTTATCTCGGTTGCTTCTCAATCTTATTCACAAAGGACAAAATAACGGTGTTGATTTGTAGCAACGAAAGAAGGCAAAAGAAGTGACCAAAATCAAAGGAGAAGCCACATGTTTTTTGCACCAAAACAGGCTGCTGAATTCTCTCTCTCAACGGCCACGTTTTTCTCTCTTTTTATACACAAATCACTTACTAAACGCCTAGGTCAAAAGCAGAATATATATAGGATACGTGAGGCTTTAGTTGGACCAATAAAATGGTTAAATGGATCAAGATTCAAACCATTCAATAAGTAAATATATATGGACCGTGAGTCGCATTAATTTCTTGAGCTACTTTCAACGACTACGTTGTTCTCGAGTCGAGCATTTGGACTTAGTTGTCGGTAACAATTTCACACATAAGCCGATGCGTATGAAATTCAATCAGACGTTTACATTATAATTCAGGATTCACTGGGTAGCAAAACCCAACAATAACTCAACATAATTCATCTAGTTAAAAGGATTAAAATGCCAAATGCACAACATCAAAATGCAATGTACTCAAATTAGTAGAACCATTAATTGGTACTACGAAAGTATTTGAACTAAGATTTATGTCCGAAAGTATATTAACATCAAAACAGAAAGAAACGCGAAAGCACTTATCCTCTTTTATCTACAAGAGCTAAAAACATAACGTAGCACACAGAATTATTAATGTTCACCAAACAAGCAGCTCCGGTTTCCAGGATCCAAGCTAGTGACGTAACGACCTGTGAGAATCAGGAACTCGGTCCAGAATTGTGAAGATACAGCTTTCCGAAGACGTGGAGCGCAGTGACGAACCCGATGTAACAGAGGCTCATGACAAGGACCACAGTGGGGCTGATCTTCAGTCCCGGTGCATCGTCAGTGTAAAACCTCAGCATGTTGCTGCTGGATGCTCCTCCGCGAACGCCAGAGGAGGTGGAATATGATGAGCCGCCGCCCAGCCTGCGGCGGCGCATGCCGGCAGTGACGGCAGCCGACCCACGCGGGGTCATGGTGCCCGGGCGGGACGTGGGACCAGAAGAAGCTTGCGACTGGGAGGATCCTCGAGCCATGGTGACATAGAGAGAGCGAGTCGTATTAAGAATTCCAGAGAAGTTTCTATAAGTATCAGGAACTAGATCTGTGTGCCGTCAGCGTCAGAGAGAATTTTGATGAGGAAGGAAAATGGAATTTTTGAAACAATTTTTTTTTTTTTTTTTAACAAATTTCTCCAGTTTTTTTAATAATTTAAAATTTCCCTTCTCTTTTCTTCTTCTTTTAGAGGCATTGTTCTTGAGAAATGAGATATGGTGGATGGCCTGATCATAACAAGTAGAATTGTAGACGAATTTTTCGAAAAAAAAAATTTGTCGTGAAGGTGTTCATTTCTTTTATTTTTGAGGTGTTTGTACGAATAAGATAATAAATTATATATAAGCACGACTAAAAGAAATACACAAATTTCGTGTGAAAACGAGTAGAGGACCCAAAATTGAGTTGGTGTTAACCAACTATTTTATCTATAATGCAATTATATAAAAATGAAAATTAAGTATTAATTCTTCTAGTCTCGATTGGTTAAAGATTGTTGTTTTCGTAACTGAGGTCAAGAGTTTAATGATTGATATTTCTCTCCCTCCACTTCACGTCAGACAAATTAATAATATTAAATAAGATTTTTTAATCTGTATGAAAAACAAAACAATCTTATATAAATGGGACGGAAGGAGTATGTTTTTGCAGCTGGTAAAATACAATGCATAATAACTAACTTAAAAGACATAATACTTGATGTTAGTGAAATTCATATATTGCATAAAAAATTAATATACCTTTAGTTTTTTTGAAGGTGCGGATGGAAACAAATTCGGAAGTTTGGGTACCGAATGTAAAAATATGGTTTAAAATTGGAAGTACGGCCAGAGGCAGAGGCAGTGATGGGGTTAAAAGTCGAGTCTTGAGATTCGTATTGTATGCTCCAAATTAAGGAAAATGACAATATGCTCCAGAATTAGGAAAATAAAATCTAGCATTTTTCAAACTTTTTTTACAAATTTCTTCGGATTTTAATATTTAAAAATTTTCCTTGTAAAGGCATTGTTCTTGAGAATTTAGATATGGTGGGTGCCAGTTCATAAAAAGTACAACTGCAGAAGAATAAAAATTCTACGCATTATGTGTTCACTTCGTACGAATAAGAAAATAGACAAAAAGAAATACATAAATGGAAAAAATTCATATCTAAGAAATTAATTATGAGCCATTTCAAAATTATAAAATAAGGTTTAAAGTTTCAAATATCAAATATAATTAAATTCTATTTATGAAATTATTAATTAAAAAATATTGTACTAATTAAGTATATTAAGATCACAAATCTATACAATTTCGTCAAAAATTATCAAATTAGTTGGTTATAAATTATTTCTAGGTTACAGATCAAAAATTTTACAAGTGACAAATTATTTCTTTGTCAAAATTTAAAAAACTTATAGGTCACAAATTATTCTAAATCACAGATCAAAAATTTTATAAGCCACAATTTATTCATCAATCACAAACCATAAATTTCATAAGTTACAACTTATTTAATGGTAAAAAATTATCAAATGAATCGATCACAAGGAATTTCTCGATCACAATTTAGTAAAATGTAAGTCACAATCACATTTAGGACAAAATATTAACTATTGATTAAAAATCAACCAATTTATTGGTCAATCAATCAAATAATTGGTCACAAATTATTTTTTGATCACATATTAACTAATTTATGATTATAATCAACCAAATAATTGGTCACAGCAACTCCCCATTCCCACTCCACCCCGCCCCACAATCGATTTAGTTAATAATAAATATATAAAATAAATAAAATCCCCAATCCATCTCCAGCACCACCACATCTGCCTGTATCAACAAAAACCACCGCAACTGTCGATCTAACAACACCACCACCACCACAAACGCCAACACCTAGATTGCATCGCCTACTCTACTACGAACCACATGATAATTTAGAAACAGGAAAGTAAACTTTATTGCTCTAAGAAATCAATGAAGTGATTCACAGTAACATGCTTTATTTATAGAGCTGAAAACCAACAATATATGCAGCCACTAACTCCTGATAAAATGCTAAAGACTAGGTAAATGTGAAACAAACTTCAATTTGACGGGGTCAAAAACAAGCCATGTACCTAAATAAAATAAATACAATTTATTAACTTACCTAAAGACTAGGACAATAAGGCAATAAAAAAAAAGTTAATCTACCGATAAGTAATGATATTTTATTTTTGATTTGATAATTTCAAAACTTGTGCAGTAACATTTAGCTAGTCATGATTTGTTCAACTTGAGGATAAGATAGCGTCGATGAAGTAATGGATTGATTATGTAGATATATTTAGAACTTTTTTCTTTGAAACAGATAATTCGTCCAATCAAATCTCTTCAAATAGTAGGCGATAAAATAGATGAATACAACTTGTCCAATATGTACCATGATCAGGTAGGGACTAAACGCGAGCCCATTGGGTGCAATGAAAATATGAAGATGGAATACTCTGGGCTGGGGGCCTCTGGCATTAATTACTTACAAATATTACTTTATGAGAGAACCTTAGTATGGTCTTTATTGCTGTGACCGAACCATAAATATTTGGGGAGTAAAGCGAATGAGATGCAAAATCTGTGCAGCCATATTTAGTGTGGGACCTTTTAAGGCTCCCGAACTTGATGGAATATACATCGCCTTACCTTTTGAATTAAAATCACCACAAGTGTACAATTTGTTAATAAGTAATAAAGTGAATTTGAGTCGAAATATCGTCGCACAGGTATTGATTTAGTTCGATTTTAAATATCGGACCTTAATCGAAATAATAATAAAGTGATGTGTTTGTTTGTGACTAAATTATAACTAAAATAATCTACTCGTGCAATTATGAATAAATTAACTAAACTAAATTAAATTATGCTAAATGCAAGTTAATGTGTT
>NW_019227643.1:8986-15180 GCF_002742605.1 Olea europaea var. sylvestris | reverse complement strand
GCTTGCTGTACGAGATAATGTCATGTAGAGGCGAGCCTGCTGGATGAGCCGATGCCGTGAAGAGAGGCGAGCTTGTTGGATGAGGCGATGCCGTGAAAAGAGGCTAGCCTGCTGGACGAGGTGATGCCGTGAGAGAGGCGAACCTGTTGTAAGAGGTGATGCCGTGTAGAGGCGAGCCTGCTGTACGAGGCGATGCCGCATAGAGGCGAGCCTGCTGAATAAGGCGATGTCTTGAAAAGAGGCGAGTCTGTTATACGAGGCGATGCTGTGAAAAGAGGTGAGCTTGTTATACGAGGCGTTGCCGGGAGAGAGGCGAGCCTACTGGACAAGGCAATGTCGTGAAAAGAGGTGAGCCTGCGGACGAGGCGGTGCCGTGAGAGAGGCGAGCCTACTGGACGAAGTGATGCCTTGAAGAGAGGCGAGCCTGCTTTGCGAGGCGATGCCATGAAAAAAGGCGAGCCTGCTGGACGAGGCGATGTCGTGAGAGAAGCGAGCCTGTTGGAAGAGGCAATGCCGTATAGATATGAGTCTACTGAACAAGGCGATACCGTGAAGAGAGGCGAGCCTGCGGACGAGATGATGCCGTGAAGAGAGGCGAGCCTGTTGTATGAGGCGATGTCATTTAGAGGTGAGCCTGCTTTACGAGGCGATACAGTGAAAAGAGGCGAGTCTGCTGGATGAGGCGATGCCGTGTAGAGAGACGATCCTACTAGACGAAGTGATGCCGTGAAGAGATGCTCCAAAGAGAGGAGGCTTATGGGCTCGCCATAGAAAAGATTAACCAATTTGCAGTATATGAGCTTATTATATAAATATAACTTGGAGATACTATGGGCTCGCCATAGAGAAATCAACTCTCAAATTATTGGAGTCTTATAAGAGGGCTCGAAATGATGAGGTCTTACGCCAGGCTCGATGAGACTTGAGAAATAAACATCTTGCATAGCCAGAAAAAGGTATCTAGCGTACTGTCGAACTATCGGAGTCTTATAAGCTGACCTCGGATAGACGAGGACTTAGAACTAAGCTCGACAATAACGAGGCGATGAATAATCTCGTTGAGTTAGGGATAAGCATCTGACGAGGCGGGGAATAGGCAACCTGCGAATAACTGTCGAGGATAGCTTAATAGGCTGGCCTCAGATGGGTGAGGACTTAGAGCTAAGCTCGACAATAGTGAGGGATGAGGAATACACATCTCGCAAAGCCTGGAAAGGCTCCTTTTTTCAAAGGCGAACACGTCTAGCGATGTGGGGAATAGAGATCCCGCGAATAACTTTCAAACTATCGGAGTCTTATAAGTGGCCTCTGACAAATGAGGTCTTACAGCTAAGCTCGACGATAGTGAGAAGTGAGGAATAAATATCTCGTGAAGCTAGGAATAAACATCTGGCGAGGCAGCGAATAAACATCCCACGAGTAACACTCAAATTATCGGAGTCTTATAAGTGGCATCGGACATATGAGGTCTTATAGCTAAGCTCGACGATAATGAAAAGCGAGGATTAAGCATCTCACGAAGCCAGGGATAAGCATCTAACGAGGCGAGGATAAACATCCCACGAGTAAGTATCGAACGATCGGAGCTTTATAAGCTGGCCTCAGATGGACGAGGACTTAGAGCTAAGCTCGAAAATAGTGAGGGGCGAGGAATACACATCTCGCTAAGCCAGTAAAAGGCTCGTTCTTCAAGGACGAACACGTTTGGCAATGCGGGGAATAGAGATCCCGCGAATAACTCTCAACTATTGGAGTTTTATAAGTGGTCTCGGACAAATGAGGTCTTACAGCTAAGCTCGACGATAGTGGCAAGCGAGGAATAAGCATCTCGCGAAGTTAGGGATAAGTATTTAACGAGGTGGAGGATAAACATCCCACTAATCTCAAATTATCGGAGTCTTATAAGCGGCTTCGGATAGACGAGGTCTTATAGCTAGGCTCGACGATAGTGAGGGGTGAGGATCAAACATCTCGCGAAGCTAGGAATAAACATCTAGCGAGGTAAAAAATAAACATCATGTTAATCTCAAACTATTGGAGTCTTATAAGCAGCCTCGGATAGACGAGGTCTTACAGCTAGACTCGACGATAGTGAAGGACGAGGATCAAACATCTCGCGAAGCCATGAATAAACATTTGACGAGGTGGGTAATAAACATTCCGCTAATCTCAGACTATTGGAGTCTTATAAGCGACTTCAGATAGACGAGGTCTTACAGCTAGACTCAACGATAGTGAGAGACGAGGATCAAACATCTCGCGAAACCAGGAATAAACATCTGGCGAGATGGAGAATAAACATCCTGCTAATCTAAAACTATGGAAGTATTATAAACGGCCTCGGATAGACGAGGTCTTACAGCTAGCTCGACGATAGTGAGGGGCAAGGATCAAACATCTCGCGAAGCCAGGAATAAACATCTGGCGAGACGGGAAATAAACATCCCGCTAATCTCAAACTATCGAAGTCTTATAAGCGGCCTCGGATAGACGAGGTCTTACAGCTAGGCTCGACGATAGTGAGGGGCGAGGAATAAACATCTCACGAAGTCAGAAAATGCTCCTTTTGCAAGTGCAAACACATTTGACGATTAGCCTCTTCCTTTATTCAAGGAACGAGGAATTTAAGGTACCCCCTCTTCCTTTATTTAAGGAACAAGGGATTCAAGGTACCACCTCATCCTTTATTCAAGGAATGAGAACTTCGAGATATCGGCTCTTCCTTTATTCAAGGAACGAGGACTTATAAAATTCCGCATCAAATAATGAGAAATCCATAAGTTAGGGCTCGCCTTCAATAAACAAAAATTACACGAGCTAGGACTCGCCTCGACCGTTTAGCATGATCAATGGAGGTTTTAAATAAGAGAGAACCAAGCTACATATTTTGTTGAACACTCGGTGAGCATGGTCATAATTCTTAATTTCCTTAATAGCTTGTGTCCATACAAAACTAGGAAATCATCGCGCTCAATTTTTACAATATAGTGCAAGAATCACAAAAGAATACCAAAATCTTCTTTTAAGGAATTTGAACAATTAGTAACATAACTTTCTCAAGCAGGTTAACAACCCAATTTAACTATTTTCGAATGATGGACAATGCTTGATCCAATTTAATTTCAAATTCATAGAAACCGAGTTGTATATTATCTTTTGTAGCCCAATAGAGATGAGACATAATTCAGGCCCAAAGGTACAAGAGGCCCATATGGTAATTAACTCAAGTGACAGGCCCTTTGCATTACCCAAAATCTATTTTTACCAATTTATTAAGCAGCCCACTCTCTAGGTTTGGGATTAAAATGAGAAAAGTATACTGTTAAGCCCAATTAAATTCTAATTGGGTCAAATAGCAAGTGGGTCAATCAAGGTTTATAAATCTAAATGGTATTAAGTGTGGCACCCCAAATTGAACAAAAAAACCTTAGGCCCAGTAAGACTTGTGTTTAAGAGACGGCCCAATAAAAAGGAACCCATGCTAGTAAACCGCCAATATACTGATCTTATGGTCCCAAATACTGGAGCCTAGACGAGGAGTTGTGAAGTTCAAGAAAAATAAATTTTTGCTGTCCAACTGGCATAATCCAAAAACAAAGCCCAAAAGAGATCTTCAAGCCCTTTCAACTTCTTTAACTCATTGGGCCACAATTTAAGAGGAATATTCAGTGATTCAATGGAATAACCTGGCCCAATAAGAGAAACATTAAATGGCTTGTGAAAAAGTCAAAACATGGAGAGAAAGTTCAGCCAAAAAAGGACATAAGAATGAGTAACCTGTTTTCATGCCAACAAAAATTGCCTGCCAAAAGTAGAAATGAATGACCCGTCTCTATCCGAACACGCCACTATAACGTTCATGTCTCCATCAAAGTTTAATAGCGTGAAAGATCCATGGACCAGTGTTGGTATTGCTTCTTGAATGATGAGGATTGCGGCCTTTACCAGATGTTTGTCCTCGTGAACCTCGCCGAAGGCCTCCACTTTAGACATTATAATAAAACCCATTCTCCATCCCGGGCTCTAAGTCAAAATTGAAAATTTCCAAGCCTCGTGAAGATAATTTCGCCTCATTTCCAGTCACCTGTTGTACTGCTATCGGCCGACTGCTATAGTCGGCTGCCTCAACGATCATAAACGGAGGCTGCAGGTGATTTTGTTGATAGTACCTTGAAGCTACATCATGGCCGAAGAGTTCGCATCCACCGTATTGTACATTGAGAACTCTTAACAAAGTGAGTCCTCTTGTTGAAAAAAAAAAAAAAAGAAACTTGACTTTTGAAATTTTGAGAGAAGATTCTGTAGGATGATTTTGCACATTAACAAGGTGGGTTTTTGAGAATGTTTGGTTTTTATAATTGTGAGTGGTGGGAAAGGGATTTGATAGTGAATGTTCCAATATCCTTTTGGCAGCTGGTTTTTTAGTTCAAAAATTCCCATTTCAGTAGTGTTTTTCTTCAAAATTTTCCTGGCTAACCTCATGATTTTTGGTAGAACAATCTGCCCAGAAAATGCCTCTTTTTTCGGTAGAGAAACTAATCGGAAAAATGGAAATTTTTGGTGATCTTTTTGTACATGGTATAACATGGCTAGTACCGTTTTCCACATACCGCGCCAATCAGTTGACCTAAAAAAATGTGCCAACAGAATCCCGACATTGTCCCCTCCAAACCTACGTACGGAACACCCCGTTAGGATGCAAAGGCCGTCTATAAAAAATGTCTGGCGACCGTTCGCACTCCGACGATCAAGTCAACGGTCGGACAAAAAGAAAATAAAGAGTGTCCAGACGGGAGAGGGGGTTTGGTTCGGGCTTTTAAACGTATCTTATGTTGCGAAGTGAACCCAAATATATAGAAATTGAGGTGGGCCAAACAGGTTCAAGGAATGGGCCAAGTCTAATGAGGCCTAATATGAAATATGTATAACAACATCCTCGAAATTTGAGTCGTATTATTTATATGCAGGTCGGACTTGAAATATGAATTGTAAACTAGGTGATGTCCCGTCGACCATTGTAGGACCCCTCCATCATTCGTATGCCACGTAATTTTTGGATATAACAGATGCATTTCTTAAAAGATGGATTAATGGGAAGCTTGGGTTTATGACTATGAGGTCAGATATGAGCAAGATGCATGGCAATGTGAAGTGGGGCTTTATCCCTAATACTAGTTTTTGGCTCGTGTAATGCACGAGTTGTGTGATTTTGAAAGTAATGTTAGTGTCTTGAATGTTATGGATTGACGAGAGATTGTATTACAAAATTTTTCATACTCACATTTGTATTAAAGAAATGATATTTTATAAAGATGTAAGGGTCAATCCAAAATTTGAACAAAGAGGAAGTATTAAATAATGTATGGAAAAGTGAGAAGAAAATTCAAATTTTCAAAAGGAAAATAATGCATTTTACAACTTGCAATGTACTTGAAAATATAATTTTGTTGAATTGTTTTTTTTGAGCTGACATAGAAATGAATTAAAAGCTCACGTAGAGAAAATGAAAACACAGAAGCAGGTTGCAATAATTAGAAAGAAAGAGAATCAATCAAACAAGAGATTGATAGTACTTTACCGTAACAATGGATGGGATATCAGACTTGCTAGGTGAGCCCTGTGACACATCCATACAAGATATTATGGTTGTAACCTTGGATGCCATTGGGATAGACAGAGTCTCTTTAAAGGCTAAGAGAGAATTTAAGCCACCTAGCTAGAAAAAAGATATATGTAAGGGTCAGAAGATAAATACACAATTTGAAAATTATCAAAACAAAATCTCATAATATTTAACATAACTTACAATTTTATTTGAGCAGCCTAATTCTACATTTATCTTCAGCAGCAAGTTAGTCCCAAATTGTGTTAGGCATTGAGTAACAACCCCAAAATCAACCCGATTTGTCTGCGTCGAAAGACCTTAAAAAAAATTTCCATGATAAATAACTTTTATGAGTAATTTCTAATGACAACAATTGTTTAATAACAAACAGTAAATGTCAAAAAAATTTGTCTCTGAAATGAACTTCGGCCCCCTAGAATTTTTCGCTTGAATGTTTTCAAACATCTTAATAAGTAGTGGAGCCCACTTATTGTGTTTTGTCTACACAATAACAGAAATACGCTTAGCGTGCAAATCGAAGTGGGCTTTTGTGGAACCATTCATTGTTGGTTAGGCAGAAAAGAAATAA
>NW_019227643.1:0-1514 GCF_002742605.1 Olea europaea var. sylvestris | reverse complement strand
GATGATCGGCTAGAAAGTTAGCCAAAGCCTAATTTTTGACTGCCTTTTGAGGTATATATTGTATCTCGAATTCTGATAAAACTAATGTCCAAAGGCCTACTTTTTGGTGTAAAATAGGGCGCGAGAACATATACTTAACTAAATTTACTTTAGAAATTAAATAAACGGTTACGGGCCGTAAATAAGCCCTCAATTTTGTACATGTGAAATACAATGCAAAACATAATTTTTCGATAGTAGAGTAATTACATTCACATTTTGTTAACTGTCTACTTAAGTAGTAAATTGCCCTTTCTTCACCAAATTGGTCTTCCTGTGCTACCATTCCAGCTATTGATTCTTTCTCAACCGATACGTATACTTTCATTGGCCGTCCTTGGATTGGTGACACCAACACTGGTAGACTTGATAAATATGTCTTCAGGCTTTCAAAAGCCTTTTGATATTCTTCTTTCCAGACGAATTTGTCCTGATTCTTCAGCTTTAAGAGCAGCGAAAAGACTTTAGTTCGCCCTGCACAGTTAGAAATAAAGCGTCATAAAAAGTTTACTTGGCCTAGAAACCTTTGTAATTCTTTTTTGTTGCTAGGTGGTTTGGCCTCTGAAATGGCCTTCACTTTATTTTTATCAAGTTCAATCCCTCTTTCGTGTACCAAGAAACCAAGAAAGTTCCCTGCATTAACACCAAATGCACATTTCAAGGGATTCAACTTTAGCTTATATTGCTTCATTCGCTCAAACGAACATCTTAACTGTTTGAAATGGTCCTCTTCTTTAATGGATTTGACCACTATGTCATCGACATACACTTCAACAAACTTGTCTATCATATCATGAAAGATTAAATTCATTGTCCTTTGATAAGTTGCTCCTGCATTTTTTAGACCGAAAGGCATGACCACCCATTCAAAACATCTTAGAGACTCAGGGTATCTAAAGGCAGTTTTGTATATGTCTTCTTCAGCTATATAAATTTGATTGTATCCTGAATACCCATTCATGAAAAAATACATGACGTGTCCGGCAGTTGAGTCTACTAAAGAATCTACCGTGGGCATTGGATACTCATCTTTGGGTGTAGCTATGTTTAAATTCCTAAAGTTTATGCACACCCTTAGTTTACCATTCTTTTTTAGTACTGGCACGATATTGGACAACTATTCGACATATCTGACTGTTCTAATAAAACCTGCTTTCAATAATAGCTCTATCTCTTTTTTAATCTCAGGGAGTACATTAGGAGCAAAACGTCTAGGAGGCTGCCTATGAGGTTTAAAATTAGGCTTAGTTGGTAACCTATGTTCCACCAAATCTCTATCTAAACTAGGCATTTGTTCATATTTCCAAGCAAAACAATCTTTATACTCTGTTAGCAATGCAATTAATTTATCACTAACCTCTTGATCGAGCATCTGACTGATGAATGTTGGATGATCTTCTCCTTCATTGCCAATATTTACTTTGATCATAGGGTCTTGTGTTTGAGCGTATTCAGGTTTGATGATCCGCATCACT
>NW_019227642.1:0-4451 GCF_002742605.1 Olea europaea var. sylvestris | reverse complement strand
ATCATTTCTTCGAAGGTCGACAATCCAAGAGTTCCGAATATGCGAGTTGTCGTTCTTTAAAAAATGGTCAAAAACCTTAATACATCATTACGAAATCGTGAGCTAAACCCAAAACGGCCGCTACATTCCGAAAATTATTTATGGTCCCAAAAACGGACACTGTCTGCAAAAGCTATGCTCAATTCTTCGAACGCCGTCAGTCCAAATATGCAGGTGCACGTTCCTCAAAAAATGGTTAAAATCCCTCATACGTCACGACGAAGTGGTGAGTTCAATCCAGAAGGGTCGCTACATTTCCGAAAAGTACTTATGGGCCCAAAACGGACACCGTTGGAAAAAGTTACGCTCATTTCTTCGAAGGTCGACACTCCAAGCGTTCAAAATATTCGAGGGGTCATTCTTTAAATAATGGACAAAGACCCTAATATTTCGTTACGAAAACGTGAGCTAAACCCAAACCGGCCGATACATTTCCGAAAAGTACTTATGGTCCTAAAAACGGACACTGTCTGCAAAAGCTATGCTCAATTCTTCGAACGCCGTCAGTCCAAATATGCAGGTGCACGTTCCTCAAAAAATGGTTAAAATCCCTCATACGTGACGATGAAGTGGTGAGTTCAATCCAGAAGGGTCGCTACGTTTCCGAAAAGTACTTATGGTCCCAAAACGAACACCGCCTGCAAAAGTTACGATCATTTCTTCGAAGTTCGGCAATCCAATAGTTCCAAATATGCGAGTTGTCATCCTTTCAAAAATGGTCAAAAACCTTAATACGTCATTATGAAATCGTGAGCTAAACCCAAAACGGTCGCTACATTTCCGAAAAGTACTTATGGTCCCAAAATCGGACACTGCCTGTAAAAGCTATGCTCAATTCTTCGAACGTCGTCAGTCCAAATATGCAGGTGCACGTTCCTCAAAAAATGGTTAAAATCCCTCATACGTCACGACGAAGTGGTGAGTTCAATCCAGAAGGGTCGCTACATTTTCGAAAAGTTCTTATGGGCCCAAAACGGACACCGTTTGCAAAAGTTACGCTCATTTCTTCGAAGGTCGACACTCCAAGCGTTCAAAATATGCTAGGGGTCATTCTTTAAATAAAGGACAAAGACCCTAATATTTCATTACGAAATCGTGAGCTAAACCCAAAACGGCCGATACATTTTCGAAAAGTACCTATGGTCCCAAAAATGGACACTGTCTGCAAAAACTATGCTCAATTCTTCGAACGCCGTCAGTCCAAATATTCAGGTGCACATTCCTCAAAAAATGGTTAAAATCCCTCATACGTCACGACGAAGTTGTGAGTTCAATCCAGAATGGTCGCTACATTTTCGAAAAGTACTTATGGTCCCAAAACGGACACCGTCTGCAAAAGTTACGATCATTTATTCGAAGGTCGACAATACAAGAGTTCCAAACATGCGAGTTGTCGTTCTTTAAAAAATGGTCAAAAACCTTAATACGTCATTACGAAATCGTGAGCTAAACCCAAAACGGTCGGTACATTTCCGAAAAGTACTTATGGTCCCAAAAACGGACATTGTCTGCAAAAGCTAAGCTCAATACTTCGAACGCCGTCAGTCCAAATATGCAGGTGCACGTTCCTCAAAAAATGGTTAAAATCCCTCATACGTCACGACGAAGTGGTGAGTTCAATCCAGAAGGGTCGCTGCATTTCCGAAAAGTACTTATGGGCCCAAAACGGACACCGTTGGAAAAAGTTACGCTCATTTCTTCGAAGGTCGACACTCCAAGCGTTCAAAATATGCGAGGGGTCATTCTTTAAATAGAGGACAAAGACCCTAATATTTCGTTACGAAAACGTGAGCTAAACCCAAAACGGCCGATACATTTCCGAAAAGTACTTATGGTCCCAAAAACGGACACTGTTTGCAAAAGCTATACTCAATTCTTCGAACACCGTCAGTCCAAATATGCAGGTGCACATTCCTCAAAAAATGGTTAAAATCCCTCATACGTGACGACGAAGTGGTGAGTTCAATCCAGAAGGGGCGCTACATTTCCGAAAAGTACTTATGGTCCTAAAAACGGACACTGTCTGCAAAAGTTATGCTCAATTCTTCGAACGCCGTCAGTCCAAATATGCAGGTGCACATTCCTCAAAAAATGGTTAAACTCCCTCATACGTCTCGACGAAGGGGTGAGTTCAATCCAGAAGGGGCGCTACATTTCCGAAAAGTACTTATGGTCCTAAAAACGGACACTGTCTGCAAAAGTTATGCTCAATTCTTCGAACGCCGTCAGTCCAAATATGCAGGTGCACGTTCCTCAAAAAATGGTTAAACTCCCTCATACGTCTCGACGAAGTGGTGAGTTCAATCCAGAAGGGTCGCTACATTTCCGAAAAGTACTTATGGCCCCAAAACGGACACCGTCTGCAAAAATTACGATCATTTCTTCGAAGGTCGACAATCCAAGAGTTCCGAATATGCAAGTTGTCGTTCTTTAAAAAATGGTCAAAAACCTGAATACATCATTACGAAATTGTGAGCTAAACCCAAAACGGCCGCTACATTTCCGAAAATTATTTATGGTCCCAAAAACGGACACTGTCTGCAAAAGCTATGCTCAATTCTTCGAACGCCGAAATCGTGAGCTAAACCCAAAACGGTCGCTACATTTCAGAAAAGTACTTATGGTCCCAAAAACGGACGCTGTCTGCAAAAGCTATGCTCAATTCTTCGAACGCCATCAGTCCAAATATGCAGGTGCACATTCCTTAAAAAATGGTTAAAATCCTTCATACGTCACGACGAAGTTGTGAGTTCAATCCAGAAGGGTCGCTACATTTTCAAAAAGTACTTATGGTCCCAAAACGAACACCGTCTGCAAAAGTTACGATCATTTCTTCGAAGGTCGACAATCCAAGAGTTCCAAATATGCGAGTTGTCGTTCTTTAAAAAATGGTCGAAAACCTTAATACGTCATTACGAAATCGTGAGCTAAACCCAAAACGGTCGCTACATATCCGAAAAGTACTTATGGTCCAAAAAATGGACACTGTTTTCAAAAGCTATGCTCAATTCTTCGAACGCCGTCAGTCCAAATAGGCAGGTGCACATTCCTTAAAAAATGGTGAAAATCCTTCATACGTCACGACGAAGTTGTGAGTTCAATTCAGAAGGGTCGCTACATTTTCGAAGAGTACTTATGGTCCCAAAACGGACACCGTCTGCAAAAGTTACTATCATTTCTTCGAAGGTCGACAATCCAAGAGTTCCAAATATGCGAGTTGTCGTTCTTTAAAAAATGGTCGAAAACCTTAATACGTCATTACGAAATCGTGAGCTAACCCCAAAACGGTCGCTACATATCCGAAAAGTACATATGGTCCAAAAAATGTACACTGTTTTCATAAGCTATGCTCAATTCTTCGAACGCCGTCAGTCCAAATAGGCAGGTGCACATTCCTTAAAAAATGGTTAAAATGCTTCATACGTCACGACGAAGTTGTGAGTTCAATTCAGAAGGGTCGCTACATTTTCGAAGAGTACTTATGGTCCCAAAACGGACACCGTCTGCAAAAGTTACTATCATTTCTTCGAAGGTCGACAATCCAAGAGTTCCAAATATGCGAGTTGTCATTCTTTAAAAAATGGTCGAAAACCTTTATACGTCATTACGAAATCGTGAGCTAAACCCAAAACGGTCGCGACATTTCCGAAAAGTTCTTATGGTCCCAAAAACGGACACTGTCTGCAAAAGCTATGCTCAATTCTTCGAACGCCGTCAGTCCAAATATGCAGGTGCACGTGCCTTAAAAAATGGTTAAAATCCTTCATACGTCACGACGAAGTTGTGAGTTCAATCCAGAAGGGTCGCTACATTTTCAAAAAGTACTTATGGTCCAAAAACGGACACCGTCTGCAAAAGTTACTATCATTTCTTCGAAGGTCGACAATCCAAGAGTTCCAAATATACGAGTTGTCGTTCTTTAAAAAATGGTCAAAAACCATAATATGTCATTACGAAATCGTGAGCTAAACCCAAAACGGTCGCTAGATTTTCGAAAAGTACTTATGGTCCCAAAGACGGACACTGTCTGCAAAAGCTATGCTCAATTCTTCGAACGCCGTCTGTCCAAATATGCAGGTGCACGTCCCTTAAAAAGTGGTTAAAATCCTTCATACGTCACGACGAAGTGGTGAGTTCAATCCAGAAGGGTCGCTAAATTTCCGAAAAGTACTTATGGTCCCAAAACGGACACCGTCTGCAAAAGCTACGATCATTTCTTCGTAGGTCGACAATCCAACAGTTCCAAATATGCGAGTTGTCTTTCTTTAAAAAATGGTCAAAAACCTTAATACGTCATTACGAAATCGTGAGCTAAACCCAAAACCGTCATTACATTTCCGAAAAGTACTTATGGTCCCAAAAACGGACACTGTCTGCAAAAGCTATGCTCAATTCTTCGAACGCCGTCAGTC
>NW_019227641.1:0-4451 GCF_002742605.1 Olea europaea var. sylvestris | reverse complement strand
GAAATTTGACAGGTTGATCGGAAACAAAAATCGCGTCGGGGGCAATTTCGTCATTTTTCGCGACTGTGTCGGAATGGGCTCAAGTTGAGCAGGTTGATCGGGATCAAAAACCGCTCCGGGTGAATTTTGGATTGAACTCACCACTTCGTCGTGACGTATGCGGGATTTCGGCCATTTTTCAAAAGAATGAGCAGTTGCATATTTGGAGTGCTTGGATTGTTGACGCTCGAAGAATTGAGCGTAACTTATGAACACGTTGTCCATTTTGGGCCCATAAGAACTTTTTGGAAATGTAGCGACCGTTTTGGATTGAACTCACCACTTCGTCGTGACGTATGAGGGATTTTGGCCATTTTTCAAAAGAATGAGCACTTGCATATTTGGAGCGCTGGGATTGTCGACATTCGAAGAATTGAGCGTAACTTATGCACACAGTGTCCGTTCTGGGCCCATAGGAACTTTTTGGAAATGTAGCGACCGTTTTGGATTGAACTCACAACTTCGTCGTGACGTACGAGGGAATCCGGCCATTTTTCGAAAGAATGAGCACCTGCATATTTGGAACGCTTTAATTGTCGGCGTTCGAAGAATTGAGCGTAACTTATGCACACGATGTCCGTTTTGGGCCCATAAGAACTTTTTGGAAATGTAGCGACCGTTTTGGATTGAACTCACAACTTCGTCGTGACGTACGAGGGATTTCGGCCATTTTTCGAAAGAATGAGCACTTGCATATTTGGAGCGCTTGGGTTGTCGGCATTCGAAGAATTGAGCGTAACTTATGCACACGGTGTCCGTTTTGGGGCCATAAGAACTTTTTCGAAATGTAGCGACCATTTTGGATTGAACTCACCACTTCGTCGTGACGTATGAGGGATTTCGGCCATTTTTCAAAAGAATGAGCACTTGCATATTTGGAGCGCTTGGATTGTTGACGTTCGAAGAATTGAGCGTAACTTATGCACACGGCGTCCATTTTGGGCCCATAAGAACTTTTTGGAAATGTAGCGACCATTTTGGATTGAACTCACCACTTCGTCGTGACGTATAAGGGATTTTAGCCATTTTTCAAAAGAAGGAGCAGTTGCATGTTTGGAGCACTTGGATTGTTGACGTTCGAAGAATTGAGCGTAACTTATCCACACGGTGTCCATTTTGGGCCCATAAGAACTTTTTGGAAATGTAGCGACCGTTTTGGATTGAACTCACCACTTCGTCGTGACGTATGAGGGATTTCGGCCATTTTTCAAAAGAATGAGCACTTGCATATTTGGAGCGCTAGGATTGTCGTTATTTGAAAAATTGAGCGTAACTTATGCACACGATTTCCATTTTGGGACCATAGGAACTTTTTGAAAATGTAGCGACCGTTTTGGATTGAACTCAAAACTTCGTCGTGACGTATGAGGGATTTCGGCCATTTTTCAAAAGAATGAGCACTTGCATATTTGGAACGCTTGAATTGTCGGCGTACGAAGAATTTAGCGTAACTTTTGCACACGGTGTCCGTTTTCGGCCCATAAATACTTTTAGGAAATGTAGCGACCGTTTTGAATTGAACTCAAAGCTTCGTCGTGACGTACGAGGGATTTCGGCTATTTTTCTAAAGAATTAGCACTTGCATATTTGGAGCGCTTGGATTGTCGATTTTCGAAGAATTGAGCGTAACTTATGCACACGGTGTCCATTTTGGGCCCATAAGTACTTTTTGGAAATGTAGCGACCGTTTTGGATTGAACTCACCACTTCGTCGTGACGTATGAGGGATTTCGGCCATTTTTCAAAAGAATAAGCACTTGCATATTTGGAACGCTTTAATTGTCGGCGTTCGAAGAAATGAACGTAACTTATGCACACGATGTCCGCTTTGGGCCCATAGGAACTTTTTGGAAATGTAGCGACCGTTTTGGATTGTACTCACAACTTCATCGTGACGTACGAGGGATTTCGGCCATTTTTCGAAAGAATGAGCACTTGCATATTTGGAGCGCTTGGATTGCCGGCATTCGAAGAATTGAGCGTAACTTATGCACACAGTGTCCGTTTTGGGCCCATAAGAACTTTTTGGAAATGTAGCGACCGTTTTGGATTGAACTCACCACTTCATCGTGACATATGAGGGATTTCGGCGATTTTTTATAAGAATGAGCACTTGCATATTTGGAGCACTTGGATTGTCGGAATTCGAAGAGTTGAGCGTAACTTATGCACACGATGTCCGTTTTCGGCCTATAGGAACTTTTTGGAAATGTAGCGACCATTTTTGATTGAACTCACAACGTCGTCGTGACGTACGAGGGATTTCGGCCATTTTTCGAAAGAATTAGCACTTGAATATTTGGAGCGCTTGGATTGCCGGCATTCGAAGAATTGAGCGTAACTTGTGCACGCGGTGTCCATTTCGGGCCCAAAGGAACTTTTTGGAAATGTAGCGACCATTTTGGATTGAACTCACAACTTCTTCATGACTTACGAGGGATTTCAGCCATTTTCCGAAAGAATTAGCACTTGCATATTTGGAGCGCTTGGATTGTCAGCATTTGAAGAATTGAGTGTAACTTATGCACACAGTGTCCGTTTTGGGCCCATAAGAACTTTTTGGAAATGTAGCGACCGTTTTGGATTGAACTCACAACTTCGTCGTGACGTATGAGGGATTTCGGCCATTTTTCGAAAGAATGAGCACTTACTTATTTGGAACGCTTGAATTTTCGGCGTACGAAGAATTTAGCGTAACTTGTGCACACGGTGTCCGTTTTGGGCCCATAGGAACTTTTTGGAAATGTAAAGACCGTTTTGGATTGAACTCATAACTTCGTCGTGACGTACGAGGGATTTCGGCCATTTTTTGAAAGAATGAGCACTTGCATATTTGGAGCGCTTGGATTGTCGGCATTCGAAGAATTGAGCGTAACTTATGCACACGGTGTCCGTTTCGGGCCCATAAGAACTTTTTGGAAATGTAGCGACCGTTTTGGATTGAACTCACCACTTCGTCGTGACGTATTAGGGATTTCGGCCATTTTTCAAAAGAATGAGCAGTTGCATATTTGGAGTGCTTGGATTGTTGACGTTCGAAGAATTGAGCGTAACTTATGCACACGTTGTCCATTTTTGGCCCATAAGAACTTTTTGGAAATGTAGCGACCGTTTTGGATTGAACTCACCACTTCGTCGTGACGTATGAGGGATTTTGGCCATTTTTCAAAAGAATGAGCACTTGCATATTTGGAACGCTTTAATTGTCGGTGTTCAAAGAATTGAGCGTAACTTATGCACACGATGTCCGTTTTGGGCCCATAGGAACTTTTTGGAAACGTAGCGACCGTTTTGGATTGAACTCACAACTTCATCGTGACGTACGAGGGATTTTGGCCATTTTTCGAAAGAATGACCACTTGCATATTTGGAACGCTTGGATTGTCGGCATTCGAAGAATTGAGCGTAACTTATGCACACGATGTCCATTTTGGGCCCATAGGAACTTTTTGGAAATGTAACGACCGTTTTGGATTGAACTCACAACTTCGTCGTGACGTACGAGGGTTTTTGGCCATTTTTTGAAAGAATGAGCACTTGCATATTTGGAGTGCTTGGATTGTCGGCATTCGAAGAATTGAGTGTAACTTATGCACACGGTGTCCGTTTTGGGCCCATAAGAACTTTTTGGAAATGTAGCGACCGTTTTGGATTGAACTCACCACTTCGTCGTGACGTATGAGGGATTTCGGCGATTTTTTAAAAGAATGAGCACTTGCATATTTGGAGCACTTGGATTGTCGGCATTCGAAGTGTTGAGCGTAACTTATGCACACGATGTCCGTTTTCGGCCCATAGGAACTTTTTGGAAATGTAGCGACCGTTTTTGATTGAACTCACAATGTCGTCGTGACGTACGAGGGATTTCGGCCATTTTTCTAAAGAATGAGCACTTGCATATTTGGAGCGCTTGGATTGTCGGCATTTGAAGAATTGAGCGTAACTTTTGCACGCGGTGTCCATTTTGGGCCCAAAGGAACTTTTTGGAAATGTAGCGACCGTTTTTGATTGAACTCACAATGTCGTCGTGACGTACGAGGGATTTCGGCCATTTTTCTAAAGAATGAGCACTTGCATATTTGGAGCGCTTGGATTGTCGGCATTCGAAGAATTGAGCGTAACTTATGCACATGGTGTCCGTTTCGGGCCCATAAGAACTTTTTGGAAATGTAGCGACCGTTTTCGATTGAACTCACCACTTCGTCGTGACGTATGAGGGATTTTGGCCATTTTTCAAATGAATGAGCACTTGCCTATTTGGTGTGCTTGGGTTGTTGACGTTCGAAGAATTGAGCGTAAATTATGCACACGGTGTCCATTTTGGGCCCGTAAGAACTTTTTGAAAATGTAGCGACCGTTTTGGATTGAACTCACCACTTCGTCGTGACGTATGAGGGATTTCGGCCATTTTT
>NW_019227640.1:0-4452 GCF_002742605.1 Olea europaea var. sylvestris | reverse complement strand
TGACACTTGCATTGTTGTCAAGTGTCAATTGGATATGAAAACTGTTTGAAAATTAAACTGTCCAAAAGGGTAATGTCACGTGGCAAAGTGTAAACTAAAGTGATCACCACAGTGTACATGTAGCTAGGTTCTTACCTATTGAACTTTGCTATTTGTACACTGATTTTTGACACGTCGTTTAACACTAGTATTGTTGTCCAGTGTCAATTGGATGGGAAAATTGTTTGAAAATTAAACTGTCCAACAGGGTAATGCCACGTGGTAAAGTGTAAACAAAAGTGTACACCATAGTGTACGGTTAGCAAATTTCTTACCGATTGAACTTTGTTATTTGTACACTAATTTTCGACACGTTGTTTGACACTTGCATTGTTGTCAAGTGTCAATTGGATGGAAAAACTATTAGCAATTTAAACTGTCCAACAGGGTAATGTCACGTGGCAAAGTGTAAACTAAAGTGTACACCATAGTGTACGTGTAGCAAGGTCCTTACCGATTGAACTTTGCTAGTTGTACACTGATTTTGGACACATTGTTTGCCACTTGCATTTGTCAAGTGTCAATTGGAAGGGAAAATTATTTGAAATTCAAACTGTCCAATAGGGTAATGTCACATGGCAAAGTGTAAAATAAAGTGTACACCATAGAATACATGTAGCAAGGCTCTTACCTATTGAACTTTGCTATTTGTACATTGATTTTTGACACGTTGTTTAACACTTGTATTGTTGTCAAGTATCAATTGGAGAGGAAAATGGTTTGAAATTTAGACTGTCCAATAGGGTAATGTCACGTGCCAAAGTTTAAACTAAAGTGTACACAATAGTGTACATGTAGCAAGGTCCTTACCGATTGAACTTTACTATTTGCACACAGATTTTCGACAAGTTGTTTGACACTTGCGCTGTTGTTAAATGTCAATTGGATGGGAAAACTATTTGATATTTATATTGTCCAACAGGGTAATATCACGCGGCAAAGAGGAAAATAAAGTGTACACCATAGTGTACATGTAGCATGGTCCTTACCGATTGAACTTTGCTATTTGTACATTGATTTTCAAACTGTTGTTTGATACTTCCATTGTCGTCAAGTGTCAATGGTATGGGAAAATTGTTTGAAATTTAGACTGTCCCACAAGGTAATGCCACGTGGCAAAGTGTAAACTAAAGTGTACGCCATAGTGTACATGTAGCAGGGTCATTACCGATTGAACTTTGCTCTTCGTACAATGATTTTCGACATGTTTTTTGACACTTACATTGTTATCAAGTGTCAATTGGATGAGAAAAAGTTTGAAATTCAAACTGTCCAATAGGGTAATATAACGTGGCAAAGTATAAACTAAAGTGTACACCATAGTGTACATGTAGCAAGGTCCTTATCGATTGAACTTCGCTATTTGTAAACAGATTTTTGACACGTCGTTTGACACTTGTATTGTTGTCAAGTGTCAATTGGATGGGAAAACTAGTTCAAAACTTAAACTATCCAATAAGATAATGTCACGTGACAAAGTGTAAACTAAAGTGTACACGACAGTGAACATGTAGCAAGGTTCTTACCGATTCAACTTTGATATTGGTACGCTGAATTTTTGACATGTTGTTTGACACATGCATTATCGTCAAGTGTCAATTGGAGGGTAAAACTATTTAAAATTTAAACTGTCCAACAGGGTAATATCACGTGGCAAAGAGGAAACTAGAGTGTACACCATAGTGTACATGTAGCAAGGTCATTACCGATCGAACTTTACTATTTATACACTGATTTTTGGCATGTTGTTTCACACTTGCATTGTTGTCAAGTGTCAATTGAATGGGAAAACTATTTGAAATTAAAACTATCCAACAGGGTAATGAAACTTGGTAAAGTGTAATCTAAAGTATACACCATAGTGTATATGTCGTAAGATTCTTGCCGATTGAACTTTGCTATTTGTACATAGATTTTTGACATGTTGTTTGACACTTGTATTGTTGTAGAGTGTTAATTGGATGGGAAAACTATTTGAAATTAAAATTGTCTAACAAGGTAATGTCATATGGCAAAGTGTAAACCAAAGTGTACACCACAGTGTGCATGTAACAAGGTTCTTACCGATTGAATTTTGCAATTTGTACACAGATTTTTGACGCATTGTTCGACACTTGCATTGTTGTCAAGTATCTATTGGATGTGAAAAATATTTGAAATTTAAACTACCAAAGAGGGTAATGTCACGTGGCAAAGTGTAAACTAAAAGGTACACCATAGTGTACATGTAACAAGGTCCTTACTGATGGAACTTTGCTATTTGTACACTAGTTTTCGACACGTTGTTTGACACTTGCATTGTAGTCAAGTGTTAATTGAATGAGAGAACTATTTGAAATTTAAACTGTCCATCAAGGTAATAACACATGGTAAAATGCAAACTGAAGTGTACATGTAGCAAGAACCTTACCGATTGAACCTTGCTACTTGTACACAGATTTTCGACGCGTTGTTTGACACTTACATTGTTGTGAAGTGTTAATTGAATGGGAAAACTATTTGAAATTTTAACTGTCCAACGGGATAATGTCACGTGGCAAAGTGTAAACTAAAGTGTACACCATAGAGTACATGTCGCAAGGTTCTTACCGATTGAACTTTGCGATTTGTACACTGATTTTTGGCATGTTGTTTGACACTTGCATTGTTGTCAAGTGTCAATTGGATGGGAAAATTGTTTGAAATTTAAACTGTCCAACAGGGTAATGACACGTGGCAAGGTGTAATCTAAAATGTACACCCTAGTGTATATGTCGCAAGGTTCTTACCGATTGGACTTTGTTATTTGTATACTGATCTTTGACATGTTGTTTGACATTTACGTTGCTGTCAAGGGTCAATTGGATGGGAAAACTATTTGAAATTTAAGCTCCAACAGGGTAATGTCACATGGCAAAGTGTAAACTAAAGTGTACATAATAGTGTGCATGTAGCTAGGTACTTATTGATTGAACTTTGCTATTTGTACACAGATTTCGACACTTGTTTTGACACGTACATTGTTGTCAAGTGTCAATTGGATGGGAAAAATGTTTGAAATTTAAACTGTCCAATAGGGTAATATCACGTGGTAAAGTGTAAACTAAAGTGTACACCATAGTGTACAGCTAACAAGGTCCTTACCAATTGAACTTTGCTATTTGTACATTGATTTTCGACATGATGTTTGACACTTGCATTGTTGTCAAGTATCAATTGGATGGGAAAACATTTGAAATTCAAACAGTCCAATAGGGTAATGTCACGTGGAATAGTGTAAACTAAAGTGTGCACCATAGTGTACAAGTAGCAAGGTCCTTACCGATTGAACTTCGCTATTTGTACACTGATTTTCGACATGTCGTTTGAGACTTGCATTGTTATCAAGTGTCAATTGGATGGGAAAACTTTTGAAATTCAAACAGTCCAACAGGGCAATGTCACGTGGCAAAGTGTAAACTAAAGTGTACACTATAGTGTACATGTAGCAAGGTCCATACCGATTGAACTTTACTATTTGTTCACTAATTATCGACGCATTGTTTGACACTTGCTTTGTTGGCAAGCGTTAATTGAATGGCAAAAATTGCTTGAAATTTAAACTGTCCAACTGGGTAATGTCACGTGGTAAGCTGTAAAGTGTACACCATAGTGTACATGTAACAAGGTTCTTACCGATTGAATTTTGCCATTTGTACACTGATTTTTGACACGTTGTTTGACACTTGCATTGTTGTCAAGTGTCTATTGGTGGTGAAAACTGGTTGGAAATTAAACTGCCAAAGAGGGTAATATCACGTGGCAAAGTGTAAACTAATGTGTACACCATAGTGTACATGTGGCAAGGTTCTTACTGACTGAACATTGCTATTTGTACTCTAATTTTTGACACGTTGTTTAACACTTGCACTATTGTCAAGTGTCAATTGGACTGGAAAATTGTTTGAAATTTAAACTATCCAACAAGGTAATGACACGTGACAAAGTGTAATCTAAAATGTGCACCATAGTGTATATGTTGCAGGGTTCTTACCGATTGGACTTTGTTATTTGTACACTAATTTTTGACGCATTGTTAGACACTTGCATTGTAGTCAAGTGTCAATTGAAGGGAAAATTGTTTGAAATTTAAATTGTCCGATAGGACAATGTCACGTGGCAAAGTGTAAACTAAAGTGTACACCATAGTGTACATGGCGCAAGGTCCTTATCGATTGAATTTCGCTATTTGTACACTGATTTTCAACATGTTGTTTGACACTTGTATTGTTGTCAAGTATCAATTGGATGGGAAATTTGCTTAAAATTTAAACTGTCCAACAGGGAAATGTCCCGTGGAAAAGTGTACACTGTAGTGTACATGTTGCAAGGTCCTTACCGATTGAACTTTGCTATTTGTACACTGATTTTCAACATGTTGTACGACACTTGCAT
>NW_019227639.1:0-4454 GCF_002742605.1 Olea europaea var. sylvestris | reverse complement strand
GAGTAGTGGAATTGATGATAATGCAAAAGTAGAGGCCAAAATAGGAAGGATGGGGGATAGAGGAGATAGGCATGATAGAAAGGCTAAAGATTATGTTGGAGATGGAGTTGATAGAATTATGGACAATATTAAAATGATAATTCCTTCATTCAAAATGAGGAGCGATCTGAAGGCATATTTGGAATGGAAGAAAAAGATAGACCTTATATTTGATTGTAAAAAATATTCAGAGAAGAAAAAGGTAAAACTTGTCGTCATTGAGTTTACTAATTGTGCTATCACTAAATGGGATCAAATAGCTATATCTAGGAAGAGGAATCATGTGAAGCCTATTGAGACAGGGGGAAAATTGAAGGGAAAAATAAAGTCTATCATGAGGAAGAGGTTCATTCCTAATCATTACTGTAGAGATCTTTATAAAAAATTACAAAGTCTTTATCAAGGATCTAAGAATGTGGAGGATTACCACAAGGAGATTGAGATTGCTATGATTAGAACAAATGTTGAAGAGGATTGGGAGGCCACCATGGCCCAATTTTTGAATGGTTTGAATTAAGAGATAGCTAGTGTGGTGGAATTACAACATTATATGGAGTTGGAGGACGTGCACTATATGTAGCTATGAAAGTAGAGAGACAATTGAAGAAAAAGGTGAAAGCTAGATATTCATCGAGTTCTTCGAGTATTAATCCATCTTGGAAATCGAAGTGGACAACAATAGAATTTATGGGACTATTTCAAAGAGTAAAACGTAGCCACAAAAAGGAAGAAAGGAAGTTGCTAACAAAATTATACTCAAAGCGGATTCCCAGCTTTCTAGGATTCAGGATATCAAATACTTTAGGTGCTTAAGATCAGGACCCTTAGCTTCTCAATGTCCACATAAAAGGGCGATGATTTTGCATGACAATAGAGAAGTGGTAGTGAGTGTGATTATGATAACATGTCCGAATTAGAGGATGCTAGTGATGGTAAGCAGTAAAGGAGCTATTAGTTATAAGGTGAGCTCTTAGTGCTCAAATCAAAGTGGATGACTCGAAGCAATAGATAGAGAACATATTTCATACGAGATGTCATGTCAATAACAAGGTATTCAGTATGATTATTGATGGAAGGTAGTTATGCCAATGTAGCTAGCACTACACTTGTTGAGAAATTGGGGTTATGTACGCTAAAATATCCTGGGCCTTATAAATTGTAATGGTAGAAAGAATGTGGAGAGGTTAGGGTAAGTAGGTGAGTTTCTCAATTAGGAGATATCATGATGAAGTGATGTGTGATGCAGTTCCTATGTGTGTCAGGTATATTTGTTGGGGAAGCCCATAGCAATATGATAGGAATGTAATGTATCATGGGTTCAAAAATAGGTACGATTTTACTAAAGATGGAAAATCTATTACCTTGTATCATTAACACTAAAACAAGTTTATGAAGATCAAATCAAATTAAAAAGTGAGCAAGATACAAGAATAAAAGAAAAAGAGATTGAGATGGACTTTCACAATAAGAGAGCAAGAGATAAAATAGTGAGTTGGTTAATTATGGCGAAAAAAAGTAGAGACACAAGAGAGAAAAGAAAAAGAGTCTTTTGAGGGGAAAGATAAGTCGAAAGTAAATTTCTTTATAAAAGAGAGTGAGTTAAAGAGGGTATTATTTGATAACTGACCTATGATCTTATTGGTTTATGAGAATTCACTTCTCAACTTTGAGAAATCTAACACACCCCTTCCTAGTTTGGCTATTGATTTATTGCAGGTTTCGAAGACTTGGTTCATGAGAACATGCCTATTGTGTTACCAACCATTCATGGCATTAAACAATAAAATGAGGATACTAACCAATTCCACCCTAGTTTGGATATTTCTTTGTTGCAAGACACATGGATGTCATATGCATTTGATATGTGTTGTGGATATCTTAAAGTATGAAAGATATTTTGTCAATCTTGAGTTCCTAAACTATTTTGGGGTAAATTTATGGGCTATGTTAGGAACCAAACTAATCTCTTCCACCTTGTATTCAGACTTTGAAATTATGTATTGTTTTAATCCACTAGATTTGTTGGATTTAATTTCTTTACATGTTAAAAGTAATAGTTTATGTGGAAAGAAGAAAATTGACCATTACGCATCTCAAGCTAGTGGAATGCGAAAAAAAAAACTGAGGCTTGCACTATTTGGCCCAGGTGATTAGGTTTGGGTACATATCTGAAAGAAAGGATTCAGAATCAGAGGAGGTCTAAATTACAACCAAGGGGAGACAGACCATTCCAAATGATCAAAATGATTAATGATAATGCCAACACGATGGATTTTCAAGGTAAGACAAGGTATTTACTACTTTCAATATTATTAATCTCTCTCTTTATTATAGGTCAAGATTTGAGAATGAATCTCTTAAAAAAG
The DNA here is from genome assembly GCF_002742605.1 of Olea europaea var. sylvestris. Classification (NCBI taxonomy): domain Eukaryota; kingdom Viridiplantae; phylum Streptophyta; class Magnoliopsida; order Lamiales; family Oleaceae; genus Olea; species Olea europaea. The sequence continues at coordinate 2,049 of NW_019227639.1, read as the reverse complement.
AGTGGATGATAGGATCCATTGAGGGAAACAAACTTACAAAGATTTGGCTCAACTTGAAAAGGAACAAATGATGAGATAGCGAGCAATTATGATCAATGAAGCCATGCATTTACTTATTCATGCTACAAAAGGCCAAGATTTGAAGTTATAAGCAAACACCAAGTTTTGTGTTCGGCATGGAGGTGGAAACAAGTTAGATGAATTGGAATCAAGAAAACAGAATTGAAAGCCAATCGGATATCTATGATGTCCTGTAGTAGAAAAGGGAATGGTGTCACATGTACTATTCTCAAAACAATGTGGAATTGGTTGTTCTATACGGTCGTGGTAGTTATAACTATATGGTTGTATAGTTCATTTTATGGATGCCTTTTTTCATATGTTTTTCCTAGAAGTCTATTTTTGGTAAAACTCTTGTTATGGTATCTTTTTTATATCTCTTTTTATATGATTTCATTTTAACTAGGTTTTAATAAATTCCCTATAAATATGACACACTCTTATCATTGTAAAATACACAATTATTGATATATTATTACAAGGCATGTTGCTTTCACTTGTTCTTCATCTAACTAAACTAGAACTTATCAAGAATCAATTTCTTGCCGCATTCAACAATTCAAGTGAGGTTTATAGTTTTGTGATTGCAGGGTCAAAATATTGATTATAATTGTCTTGATTCTTTGGTTTAATAGTTTATTGGGTCGAGCTTTCAAACATTGTTTCTTAGCTTTCTTGAGTTTGATCTAATTTGTCAGGGGAGCTAAAATTGCTACATTAGTTCACATCAAAAATTTTACACTGTACTTAAATTCCTAATGTTTTTGAAAATACTTTATTTTATATTTATTAGAAATTTCCTAAAAAATGATTTTCGCAAAATATAAGTTTCTAAAAATAGAATTTTCGTAAATTTGGAATGGTTTGAAATATTATTTTTCATCTTATCCGTTTCAATAATGAGCAACCAAAAGCATTCCAAATGAGGAAGGGGTCACAAGTAAACCACTTGAATTTCAAGCGTTTCTTAGACAATTTAGACCTTTTTGACAAAGCCTTTTAATCTTGTGAATATGAAAATCAAGAAAACTCAAACAATAAGTAGAACTTGAGACCTCTTAAAATATGAATTTTCAAATTGGTAAATTTTAAACATCACTCGAAAACTAGAGCTAAACACAAACATTTATGATGTGTAAAATCTAAAATATGAGCATTGAATTATAACAATTTAAAGTCCAAAACTATCATCATTCAAAATCAATTTAAAATTTACAAAGCTTTAACATTGAACTAAAAGAAAATGTCCTTAGGTATTTTCTTCCCTTTTTTTAAATTTGCCATAAATTTTGTTTGAATGTCTACGGGAAGGTAGACCCATGCTATAATACCAAACTCAAACACCCTAAATTTTCATAAACCCTAAAGTGTTAATAAAGATTTACGTTTCTTCATGTTAAATGTGAAACAATAAAAATAAATTCCTTCAAAATAAAATAACTAGAATATCCGTAAATTTATACAAAACATGGAATACAAAAAACATAATCAATTAACTAATTAAATAATATGTCTTTGAACAAATTAAACTAACTAATAAACTGAAGGATGGAAAAACTTAATGTTTATTTTTTTCTACAATCTACTTGATAGCCCACATCACCATCCTCCCACAAATCTAAATCGACCAGAACTAACTTATAAAATTATTGTAAACACCCAGTAAGATGTGTGCAATTTTCATATACAATTATATAACTATAAAATAAACACTTCACATCACATTTCTTATGGAACATATCGTGACCAAGCAAAGCACCTATTACTTGTATTTTGAATTCACCAAAGATTTCAGATTTCATTATAAAAGAACCCAGAAGAGTTACATTTTGCTATATTAAAATTGAAAGTCCATTGACAATTCATGCATAAATTACTGAATAGATAAAAGTATACAAAAACGAATCACTTGCATATGAGTATCTTAATAGATTTGAAAATTTGTAAAGGAATGTGAACACTCTCTCTCTCTCTCTCTCTCTCTCTCTC
>NW_019227638.1:0-4454 GCF_002742605.1 Olea europaea var. sylvestris | reverse complement strand
GAAAATGAAGCTAGTATAAAACTTCATGGTTAAAAAGACAAACTAAAGAAAACTTTCTGGAGTACATTTTTTTCACAAGACTATCCAATTCTCATCTTCTATCATGATCAAGAAAAATCTACCACACGCTGTAGAGAAAAGACAAAAGAAAGAAAGATGATAGAACTGTAGTACCTTGAAACGAAAAAAAAGGTTCTCTTCTATAGTTCTATGACCACCCTTTCAAACGAAAGACTGAAAAATCCAATTTACGAAAGCAAAGATACAAAATCTTTTCAACAGCCCTCTAATGCAAATAAAATGAAAATAATCCAGGTTCTGGTAATCTTATTTCAAGAATTTGAAGCAGCAGAAATTGACTGAATCTCTACCCTTTCCGTACTTACATAATCCACCAAGATTTTTCCCTTAATTACACCCCCTTTTGTGGAAAATATCTTACCTCTACTTTGATTTTCAATTTCAGTTAACTAAACAAAAAGAATAAAAACAATCATAAATTAATTGGTAAAGACAAAATATCCTACTGCTATGGTTCTAATTTCTGATGCTTCGAAGTAAATCAGGCCCTTAACGTCTTCATTCTTAGTTACCACTTTCTATATATTTTCTGTGAATTGAATTAATAGGTAAACATACAAAAAAGCTAACTAAATGTTTGAAGTTATGACACTCTTCCCTCAATAAAATGAACTACCACAAGCACACACCCTTGCAATGGTTTCTGGTAGCGGTGTACCCAACAGATCAGTCATGAGATCTAATTGATGAACCACATTTTTTCCACGAGAAAGAGGTTTTCTTGTCAAAAAGTTCAGCAAGAATACAACTAATGCTCCATATATCAATTGCAAGTTAATGAAGGCACGAGGAAATCAAATCTTTCTACAAGTCGGTATTTATAATAAGAAGAGAAAGGGGAAACGATTTGTACCCTTGAGAAAAATGATCCACACAATTCAGGAGCCCGATACCATTTTGTTGCAACATAGTCCTACAGCAATGTTAAATTTTTTTGACAAATATCGCTAATTTTTTCAAGATCATATGATCTTATTCATAAAGGGCTACTCAATATTTAAGATTCTTTTGTAAATTAGAACATTGTAAATTTTAATTTTTTCAATTTAATAAAATTTATTCACACATGTTTTTAGATAAAAGTCCAATTAATAATATAATGGGTCTGTTTGACATGAATTTTGCCCTTTGTAGAAGCCCTTAGAAAATTATATTAATTTTTCTTTGAAAACTAATTTTCAAAAGTGCTTTTTATTCAAAATAATTTGCGTCTCTCAAATATTCATTATGACTTCTCAGACGTTATGCTAAACGGGACTATATGTATTTACAAAATGTTTATAAATAATCACACAAGATAAAATTACAATATTAAAAATAATTTTACTTTTTTCATGGTTTAAAGATGGTTTTATTTATTTATTTATTATTATTATTTTTAAGGTTTAAACTTTACTGCGTATCAAATTGCTTTGTCTAGAGCAATAATAAGATCACCATATGACTCATACATGTTGAATTTCACATGTGAGATTTAGTTAAATCATTTCCATCAAAACGGATTAAATTTTCAGTGAGTATTTTTTGTCTCTTATTTAGCACGATGTTATTAGTTCTTTCTCTCTAGGTTCGATTCATTCATATTTCTGTGGATGAATTACTATTGGCAAAGCAATTCTAACTCGATATGAGTTTCTATAAAATCATGCTTTTGATACAGAAAAGTGCTGGAAAACAATGGACATGAAGATGGAAACACCAAATGAAATAGCTTTGCAAGACTTGAATACGTTGATGAATGTTGTCATCTAATGATGTTTGCCTCCTCTTCAAATGTTTTCAATAATTCAAATGGCAAATAGTTAAGATTTATCAAGCCTAAAGAAAGAATACTAAAGTGTATGTAATTTTTTTCAAAATGAACTTGGAGAAAACTTGAAAGTGTTTGATATGATCTCATTGATTTGAAGTAACAATATGGATTTCTTGGGTTAATTCATTGATTGGGAATGGAATACTAACTCATATTTATAGTATTTCAATAATACACCATGAAATCAAGCCAATTATTCACGAAAAGTTGGAATACATTAATCAAAAGACACCAAAACATACTAGAAAATAAGCCATAACGTTTAGTTTCATACCCATGCGATCGCATGGCATGAGGGAATTAGGGAAAAGGCCTCAATTCCCGCATGTGGACTCCATCGGATCGCATGGGCAAAATATGCCTCCACCAATTTTCATTTTATATGCATTCACTTGATTCATCCATAATAAGGCCCAACATGTGGCCCAACTACCAAATCACCATTATAATATCTTTTCGAACAATAAGTACACGGTAAGCTACATTCCTCTAATTCCCCACGTACTTAAGGAGGTAAGGGTTTTCACATCCCTTGTTTGAAAACATTCTTTGATACTATATCGAGTAGGGGCAATGCCGAACTTCCTATTTTGTGTTTTGGTAGGACCTAAAAATGCTACCGAATTTGTTGATTTTACCAAAAATAAATAAAATTTTTCTTCCATCATTCGTTTTGTTTAATACAAATAAATTAATTTGAGTCAAAAGTTCTAACAAGCTGTACTCAAAAAATTTAGCAACTACACGAGGCCATGAGTGGAGAAAAACTTGCTGTCCACTATGCTCTTACCTATCCATGTGGTTGATTTGTTAAAAACAGACACCTTCAGGGTTTGAAGTCCTTTCTTCATTTTTAGTTTATCAAATAATAGACATCATCAATTGTATATAAAAATTTTCTTGATCTGAATAATCATGAGATAGTAAGGTATATGTTAACGTCTGAATCTAGCTGAGATGTTGTGTGGACAAGATGAGCCAAATCTAGTCCTAGTTTGCACACTCAACCAGAGCTAGAATACTGGGCCTAAAGAGATGGATGAGGGCCAGTCAGAAACACTGCGATACCTAAATTAGTCGTGTATTTGAGAAGTGAAATATACCTAAATACACTATCGTAAGCCAACCACCTCTAAAAGCTCATTTAACCATATAAAATTCTTTCAAAAAAGTATTTAAACATATTTAAAAGCAACTTTTCATTCTTAGAAATAGTTTTCAACTTTTCAAAAGCTCCGTCAAATGACAAATGGGTCTTAAATTTCAATTTTTTTTCCTTCTCTCCCTCTATATTGATTTGTGATGGGGTCTTTAGGCTCCTAGACGTTGAAATGTACCACTGAGTGGTCTACCATAACTTAGACAAATTATATATAAATAAACTCAAGATTATGCTGTCCCAACAAGTACCTAGCAATAGAATCTCAACAAAATCACGAAGGTACAAAATAAAAAAGTTGAAAAGGAATTTATTAAGAGGAAAAATAAGTTACTGGGAATTTATTTACCTAATGCACATGGGCTCTTGCTTCGTGAATAAAGAAATTAACTCAGAATCTTTTTCCGTCATTACGTATTATTATCGTTTATTTCATATTTACTATATTGAACTTGACAAAATTAGATCTTATGTTTATGACCTCGACTTCTTGTACTAGATTCTTCTCAAACACAAAATTACTTCATAAATTCCTTTTGTAATGCTTGGAAATGGAAGCTAGAACTAACGTTGATATCTAAACTTCTTTATGATGTTTCGACTGCGTTTACAATATATGATTTGTGCTATGATTAAAGCAACTTAGAGAGGATTGAATAGGTTTATCCGAAACTTTTGATTTGTGCTTTAATTGTGAAGTAACATCCTTTAGTCTCGGTCTTTTGCCAATCTGCCATCCAGAAGTCAAGGTTGCCTTTGCTAGAAACATTCTGAATTTTAATCCATCTTCTTGCAATGAAGTAGGTTGGGATAGGTTGGAATCTTATAAAACAACCGAGAATGCAAACTCAATTTTTGTGAACGGATGATTTAACTCGAACTACCGCTTAATCCTGTATAGTACAGAACTATAGTGTCTAAAGCTCAATGGCTCAGTGAATATAATCACGTAAGAACCTTTCCTAGAAAACATATATGAAACTAAGAGCAAAGAGAGAATAAACGCAAACATTTTATATCTGCTTGGAACAACTAAACAGAAACCTGGTTTAGCACTACTGCTTACACTAAAACTTAGTAGAATCTTGATTTTTGAGCATTCATTCAATGTACTGGTCATCATATAAATTCAAACACTACTATAATTCAGGATATTCTAGGCTTTGTGTCATCCTTGAAGTTGATAGTAATTGGAGTTACCATACATTGTTGCTAGCTTCAAATACATAGAATCAGTTCCCCTTCTTGAGATCATTGCCTGCAATAACAAGTACGTAGTTAAACAACTGCAATAAAATATAAATTTCTCTTAGTAGATCACGTGACTGTCACAGAGTAGATGTATCTGTAATATATTTCTAAGAAAGGTAGAAGCTTCCTTTTTACCGAAACAATCCAAGC
>NW_019227637.1:0-4454 GCF_002742605.1 Olea europaea var. sylvestris | reverse complement strand
CCGATCAAACTGCCAAATTTCAGCAAATTCCGACACAGTCGAGAAAAATGACGAAATTGCCCCTGGCGCGATTTTTGTTTCCGGTCAACCAGTCAAATCTTAGCCAATTCCGACACAGTTGCGGAAAATGACGAAATTACACACGGCGCGATTTTTGTTCCCGATCAACCTGTCAAATTTGAGCCTATTCCGACACAGTCGCGAAAAATGACGAAATTGCCCTCGGCGCGATTTTTGTTTTCGATCAACCTGTCAAATTTGAGCCCATTCCGACACAATCGAGAAAAATGACGAAATTGCCCACGGCGGGATTTTTATTTCCAATCAAACTGCCAAATTTCGGCCAATTCCGACACAGTCGAGAAAAATGACGAAATTGCCCCCGGCGCGGTTTTTGTTTCCGAACAACCAGTCAAATTTTAGCCAATTCCGACACAGTCGCGAAAAATCACGAAATTACACCCGGCGCGATTTTTATTTCCGATCAACCCGTCAAATTTGAGCCTATTCCGACACAGTCGCGAAAAATGACGAAATTGCCCCTTGCGCGATTTTTGTTTCCGATCAACCTGTCAAATTTTAGCCAATTCTGACACTGTCGCGGAAAATGATGAAATCTCCCCGGCGCAATTTTTGTTTCCGATCAATCTGTCAAATTTGAGCCCATTCCGACACAATCGAGAAAAATGACGAACTTGCCCCCGGCGCGATTTTTATTTCCGATCAACCCGTCAAATTTGAGCCTATTCCGACACAGTCGCGGAAAATGACGAAATTGCCCCCGGCGCGGTTTTTGTTTCCGATCAATCTGTCAAATTTGAGCCCATTCCGACACAATCGAGAAAAATGACGAACTTGCCCCCGGCGCGATTTTTATTTCAGATCAAACTGCCAAATTTCAGCAAATTCTGACACAGTTGAGAAAAATGACGAAATTGCCCCCGGGGCTGTTTTTGTTTCCGATCAACAAGTCAAATTTCAGCCAATTCCGATACAGTCGCAAAAAATGATGAAATTGCCCCGGCGCGATTTTTATTCCCGATAAACCTGTTAAATTTGAGCCCATTCCGACACAGTCGAGAAAAATGACAAAATTGCCCCCGGTGCGATTGTCATTTCCGGTCAAACTGCCAAATTTCAGCCAATTACGAGACAGTCGAGAAAAATGACGAAATTGCCCCCGGCGCGGTTTTTGTTTCCGATCAACAAGTCAAATTTAAGCCTATTCCGACACAGTGGCGAAAAATGATGAAATTACACCCGGCGCGATTTTTGTTCCCTATAAACCTGTCAAATTTGAGCCCATTCCGACACAGTCGAGAAAAATGACGAAATTGCCCCCGGCGCGGTTCTTGTTTCCGATCAACCATTCAAATTTTAGCCAATTCCGACGCGAACGCGAAAAATGACGAAATTACACCCTGAGCGGTTTTTGTTCCCGATCAACCTGTCAAATTTGAGCCCATTCCGACACAGTCGAGAAAGATGACGAAATTGCCTCCGGCGCGATTTTTATTTCAGATCAAACTGTCAAATTTCAGTCAATTCCGACACAGTCGAGAAAAATGACGAAATTGCCCCCGGCGCAGTTTTTGTTTCCGATCAACCAGTTAAATTTTAGCCAATTCCGACACAGTCGCGAAAAATGACGAAATTACACCCGGCGCTATTTTTGTTCTCGATCAACCTGTCAAATTTGAGCCCATTCCGACAAAGTCAAGAAAAATGACGAAATTGCCGCTGGCGCGATTTTTATTTCTGATCAAACTGCCGAATTTCAGCAAATTCCGACACAGTCGAGAAAAACGACGAAATTACCCCCGGCGCGGTTTTTGTTTCCAATCAACCAGTGAAATTTTAGCCAATTCCGACACAGTCGCGAAAAGTGACGAAATTACACCCGGCGCTATTTTTGTTCCCGATCAACCTGTCAAATTTGAGCCCATTCCGACACAGTCGAGAAAAATGACGAAATTGCCCCGGCGCGATTTTTGTTTCCGATCAACCAGTCAAATTTTAGCCAATTCCGACACAGTCGCGAAAAGTGACGAAATTACACCCGGCGCTATTTTTGTTCCCGATCAACCTGTCAAATTTGAGCCCATTCCGACACAGTCGAGAAAAATGACGAAATTGCCCCGGCGCGATTTTTGTTTCCGATCAACCAGTCAAATTTTAGCCAATTCCGACACAGTCGCGAAAAGTGACGAAATTACACCCGGCGCTATTTTTGTTCCCGATCAACCTGTCAAATTTGAGCCCATTCCGACACAGTCGATAAAAATGACGAAATTGCCCACGGCGCGATTTTTATTTCCGATCAAACTGCCAAATTTCAGCCAATTACGACACAGTCGAGAAAAAATAACGAAATTGCCCCCGGCGCGGTTCTTGTTTCCGATCAACCAGTCAAATTTAAGCCAATTCCGACACAGTCGCGGAAAATGAGGAAATTGCACCCGGCGCGATTTTTGTTCACGATCAACCGGTCAAATTTGAGCCCATTCCGACACAGTCGCGAAAAATGACGAAATTGTCCCCGGCGCGATTTTTGTTTCCGATCAACCTGTCAAATTTTAGCCAATTCCGGCACAGTCGCGAAAAATGATGAAATTTCCCCGGCGCAATTTTTGTTTCCGATCAATCTGTCAAATTTGAGCCCATTCCGACACAATCGAGAAAAATGACGAAATTGCCCCCGGCGCGATTTTAATTTCAGATCAAACTGCCAAATTTCAGCCAATTCTGCCACAGTCGCGAAAAATGACGAAATTGCCCCCGGCGCGATTTTTGTTTCCGATCAATCTGTCAAATTTTAGCCAATTCCGACACAGTCGCGAAAAATGACGAAATTTCCCCGGCGCGATTTTTGTTTCCGATCAATCTGTCAAATTTGAAGCCCATTCTGACACGGTCGAGAAAAATGACGAAATTGCCCCCGGCGCGATTTTAATTTCGGATCAAACTGCCAAATTTCAGCCAATTCTGACACAGTCGAGAAAAATGACGAAATTGCCCCCGGGGCAGTTTTTGTTTCCGATCAACAAGTCAAATTTCAACCAATTCGATACAGTCGCAAAAATTGATGAAATTGCCCCGGCGCGATTTTTGTTCACGATAAACCTGTCGAATTTGAGCCCATTGCGACACAGTCGAGAAAAACGAGGAAATACCACCCGGCGCGATTTTTATTTCCAATCAAACTGCCAAATTTCAGCCAATTCCGTGACAGTCGAGAAAAATGACTAAATTGCTCCTGGCGCGGTTTTTGTTTCCGATCAAAAAGTCAAATTTAAGCCAATTCCGACACAGTGGCGAAAAATGACGAAATTACACACGGCGCGGTTTTTGTTCCCGATAAACCTATCAAATTTCAGCCCATTCCGACACAGTCGAGAAAAATGACGAAATTGCCCCCGGCGCGATTTTTGTTTCCGATCAACCTGTTAAATTTGAGCCCATTCCGACACCGTCGCGAAAAATGACGAAATTGTCCTCGACGCGATTTTTGTTTCCGATCAATCAGTCAAATTTTAGCCGATTCAGACAGCGTCGCGAAAAATGACGAAATTGCCCTCGGCGCAGTTTTTGTTTCCGATCAACCAGTCAAATTTCAGCCAATTCCGACACAATCGCGGAAAATGACGAAATTACACCCGGCGCGATTTTTGTTACCGATCAAACTGCCAAATTTCAGCAAATTCCGACACAGTCGAGAAAAATGACGAAATTCCCCCTGGCGCGATTTATGTTTCCGATCGACTAGTCAAATCTTAGCCAATTCCGACACAGTCGCGGAAAATGACGAAATTACACACGGCGCGATTTTTGTTCCCGATCAACCTGTCAAATTTGAGCCTATTCCGACACAGTAGCGAAAAATGACGAAATTGCCCTCGGCGCGATTTTTGTTTTCGATCAACCTGTCAAATTTGAGCCCATTCCGACACAGTCGAGAAAAATGATGAAATTGACCCCGGCGCGATTTTTATTTCTGATTAAACTGCCAAATTTCAGCCAATTCTGACACAGTCGAGAAAAATGACGAAATTGCCCCCGGCGCGGTTTTTGTTTCCGATCAACCAGTCAAATTTTAGCCAATTCCGACACAGTCGCAAAAAATGATGAAATTGCCCCGGCGCTATTTTTATTTCCGATCAATCTGTCAAATTTGAGCCCATTCCGACACAATCGAGAAAAATGACGAAATTGCGCCCGGCGCGATTTTTATTTCAGATCAAACTGCCAAATTTCAGCCAATTCTGACACAGTCGAGAAAAATGACGAAATTGCCCACGGGGCGGTTTTTGTTTCCGATCAACAAGTCAAATTTCAGGCAATTCCGATACAATCGCAAAAAATGATGAAATTCCCCGGCGCGATTTTTATTCCCGATAAACCTATTAAATTTGAGCCCATTCCGACACAGTCGAGAAAAATGACAAAATTGCCCC
>NW_019227636.1:0-4456 GCF_002742605.1 Olea europaea var. sylvestris | reverse complement strand
CAAAAATCGTGCCGGGAGCAATTTCGTCATTTTTCGCGACGGAGTCAGAATCGACTAAAATTTGACTGATTGATGGGAAAAAATCGCGCCGGGGTCGATCTCGTCATTTTTCGCGACGGTGTCGAAATGGGCTCAAATTTGTCCAATTCTTCGGAAAAAAATCGCGCCGGGGTCGATTTTGTCATTTTTCGCGACGGTTTTGGAATCGTCTAAAATTTGACAGACTGATGGGAAACAAAAATCGCGCCGGGAGCAATTTCGTCATTTTTCGCGACGGTGTCGAAATGGGCTCAAATTTGTCCAATTCTTCGGAAAAAAATCGCGCCGGGGTCGATTTCGTCATTTTTCGCGACGGTGTCGAAATCGGCTAAAATTTGACTGATTGATGAAAAACAAAAATCGCGCCGGGGGCGATTTCGTACTTTCTGGCGACAGTGTCGAAATGGGCTCAAATTTGACAGATTGATCGAAAACAAAAATCGCGCCGGGGGCGATTTCGTCATTTTTCCCGACGGTGTCGAAATGAGCAGAAATTTGAACGATTGTTCGGAAACAAAAATCGCGATGGGGGCAATTTCGTCATTTTTCGCGACAGTTTCGAAATCGGCTAAAATTTGACAGATTGATGGGAAACAAAAATCGCGCCGGGGGCGATTTCGTAATTTTTCGCGACGGTGTCGAAATGGGCTCAAATTTGACCGATTCATCGGAAAAAAAATTGCTCCGGGGTCGATTTCGTCATTTTTCGGGACGGTTTTTGAATCGTCTAAAATTTGACTGATTGATGGGAAACAAAAATCGCGCCGGGGGCAATTTCGTCATTTTTCGCGACGGTGTCGGAATCGTCTAAAATTTGATTGATTGATGGGAAAAAAATCGCGCCGAGGGCGATTTCGTCATTTTTTGCGACAGTGTCGAAATGGGCTCAAATTTGAATGATTCATCGGAAAAAAAAATCACGCCGGGGTCGATTTCGTCATTTTTCGCGACGATTTTGGAAACAAAAATTTGACAGATTGATCGGAAACAAAAATTTTGGAGACGGTGTCGGAATTGGCTCAAATTTGACAGATTGATCGGAAACAAAAATCGCGCCGGGGGCAATTTCGTCATTTTTCGCGACGGTGTCGGAATCGGCTAAAATTTGACTGTTTGATGGGAAACAAAAATCGCGCCGGGGGCAATTTCGACATTTTTCATGACGGTGTCGGAATCGTCTAAAATTTAACTGATTGATGGGTAACAAAAATCGTGCAGGGGCAATTTCGTCATTTTTCGAGGCGGTGTCGGAATGGGCTCAAATTTGACTGATTGATCGGAAACAAAAATCGCACCGGGGGCAATTTCGTAATTTTTCGCGACGGTGTCGGAATCGGCTAAAATTTGATTGATTGATGGGAAACGAAAATCGCGCCGGGGGAGATTTCGTCATTTTTCGCGACGGTGTCGAAATGAGCACAAATTTGAACGATTGATGGGAAACAAAAATCGCGTCGGGGGCGATTTCGACATTTTTCACGACAGTGTCGTAATGGGCTCAAATTAGACCGATTCATCGGAAAAAAAATGGAGCCGGGGACAATATCCTCTTTTTTCGCGACGGTGTTGGAATCGTCTAAAATTCGACTGATTGATGGGAACCAAAAATCGTGCCGGGGTAATTTCGTCATTTTCCGCGACGGTGTCGGAATCTGCTAAAATTTGATTGATTGATGGGAAAAAAATCGCGCCGGGGTCGATTTCGTCATTTTTTGCGACGGTGTCGAAATGGGCTCAAATTTGAATGATTCATCGGAAAAAAAATCGCGCCGGGGTCGATTTCGTCATTTTTCGCGACAGTTTTGGAATCCTCTAAAATTTGACTGATTGATGGGAAACAAAATCGCGCCGGGAGCAATTTCGTCAATTTTCGCAACGGTGTCGGAATCGACTAAAATTTGACTGATTGATGGGAAAAAAATTGCTCAGGGGGCGATTTCGTCATTTTTCACGACGGTGTCGAAATGGGCTCAAATTTGACCGATTGATCGGAAAAAAAATCGCGCCTGGGTCTATTTCGTCATTTTTCGTGACGGTTTTGGAATCGTCTAAAATTTGACTGATTGATGGGAAACAAAAATAGCGCCGGGAGCAATTTCGTCATTTTTCGCGACGGTGTCGGAATCGGCTAAAATTTGACTGATTGATGGGAAAAAAATCGCGCCGGGGGCGATTTAGTCATTTTTCGCGACGGTGTTGGAATGGGCAAAAATTTGACAGATTGATCGGAAACAAAAATCGCGCCGAGGGCAATTTCGTCATTTTTCGCGACGGTGTCGTAATCGGCTAAAATTTGATTGATTGAAGGGAAACAAAAATCGTGCCGGGGGCGATTTCGTCATTTTTCGCGACGGTGTCGAAATGGGCTCAAATTTGACCGATTCATGGGAAAAAAATCGTGCCGGGGTCGATTTCGTCATTTTTCGCGACGGTTTTGGAATCGTCTAAAATTTGACTGATTGATGGGAAACAAAAATCGCGCCATGGGCAATTTCGTCATTTTTCACGACGGTGTCGGAATCGGCTAAAATTTGACTGATTGATGGGAAACAAAAATCATGCCGAGGGCGATTTCGTAATTTTTCGTGACGGTGTCGAATTGGCTCAAATTTGACAGATTGATCGAAAACAAAAATCGGGTCGGGCACAATTTCGTCATTTTTCACAACGTTGTCGGAATCGGCTAAAATTTGACAGATTAATCGGAAATAAAAATCACGCCGAGGGCAATTTCGTCGTTTTTCGCGACGGTGTCGGAATGGTCTAAAATTTTACTGATTGATCGGAGACAAAAATAGTGCCGGCGGCTATTTCGTCATTTTTCGCGACTGTGTGGGAATGGGCAAAAATTTGAAAGATTGATTGAAAACAAAAATCGCGTCGGGGGCAATTTCGTCATTTTTCTCGACGGTGTCGGAATCGGCTAAAATTTGGCTGATTGATGGGAAACAAAAATCGCGCCGGGGGCAATTTCTTCATTCTTCGCGACGGCGTCAGAATCGGCTAAAATTTGACTGATTGATGGGAAACAAAAATCGCGTCGGGGGCAATTTCGTCATTTTTCGCGACGGTGTCGGAATGGTCTAAAATTTGACTGATTGATCGGAGACAAAAATCGTGCCGGCGGCTATTTCGTCATTTTTCGCGACTGTGTGGGAATGGGCAAAAATTTGAAAGATTGATTGAAAACAAAAATCACCGGTGTCGGAATGGGCTCAAATTTGACTGATTGATCGGAAACAAAAATCACACCGGGGGCAATTTCGTAATTTTTCACGACGGCGTCGGAATCGGCTAAAATTTGACTGATTGATGGGAAACAAAAATCGCGTCGGGGGCAATTTCGTCATTTTTCACGACGGTGTCAGAATCGTCTAAAATTTAACTGATTGATGGGAAACAAAAATCGCGCAGGGGCAATTTCATCATTTTTCGAGACAGTGTCGGAATGGCTCAAATTTGACTGATTGATCGGAAACAAAAATCACACCGGGGGCAATTTCGTAATTTTTCACGACGGTGTCGGAATCGGCTAAAATTTGACTGATTGATGGGAAACAAAAATCGCGCCGTGGGCGATTTCGTCATTTTTCGCGACGATGTCGGAATCGGCTAAAATTTGACTGATTGATGGGAAACAAAAATCGCGCCGTGGGCGATTTCGTCATTTTTCGCGACGATGTCGGAATCGGCTAAAATTTGACTGATTGATGGGAAACAAAAATCGCGTCGGGGGCGATTTCGACATTTTTCGCGACTGTGTCGAAATGGGCTCAAATTTGACCGATTGATCGGAAAAAAATGGAGCCGGGGGCAATATCCTCTTTTTTCGCGACGGTGTTGGAATCGTCTAAAATTGGACTGATTGATGGGAAACAAAAATTAAGCCGGGGGTTATTTCGTAATTTTTCGCGACGGTGTCGAAATGAGCTGAAATTTGACAGATTGATCGGAAACAAAAATCGTGTCGGGCGCAATTTCGTCATTTTTCACAACGGTGTCGGAATCGGCAAAAATTTGACAAATTAATCGGCAATAAAAATCGCGCCGCGGGCAATTTCGTCGTTTTTCGCGACGGCGTCGGAATGGTCTAAAATTTGACTGATTGATCGGAAACAAAAATCTCGCCGGGGTCTATTTCGTCATTTTTCGCGACTGTGTTGGAATGGGCAAAAATTTGACAGATTGATCGGAAACAAAAATCGCGCCGCGGCAATTTCGTCATTTGTCACGACGGTGTCGTAATCGGCTAAAATTTGACTGATTGAAGGGAAACAAAGATCGTGCCGGGGGCGATTTCGTAATTTTTCTTGACGGTGTCGAAATGGGCTTAAATTTGACCGATTGATCGAAAACAAAAATCGCGCCGGGGGCAATTTCGTCATTTTTCGCGACAATGTCGAAATCGGCTAAAATT
>NW_019227635.1:0-4457 GCF_002742605.1 Olea europaea var. sylvestris | reverse complement strand
TCGCGACGTTGTCGAGATGGGCTAATATTTGAACAGTTGATCGGAAACAAAATCCGCGCCCGGGGCAATTTCGTCATTTTTCGCGACGATGTCGGAATGGGCTAAAATTTGACAGGTTGATTGAAAACAAACACCGCGCCAGGGGCAATTTAGTCATTTTTCGCGACGGTGTCGGAATGGGTTGAAATTTGGCTGGTTGATTGGAAACAAAAATTGCGACTTGGGTAATTTCGTCATTTTTCGCGACAATGTCAGAATGGGCTGAAATTTGACAGGTTAATCGGAAACAAAAATCGTGCCTGGGGCAATTTCGTCATTTTTCGCGACGGTGTCGGAATGGGCTGAAATTTGGGAGGTTGATTGGAAACAAAAATCGCCCCGAGGGTAATTTTGTCATTTTTCGCAACGGTGTCGGAATGGGCTGAAATTTTACAGGTTGATCGGAAACAAAAGTCGCGCCCGGGGCAATTTCGTCATTTTTCGCGACGGTTTCGGAATGGACTGAAATTTGGCTGGTTGATTGGAAACAAAAATCCCGTCGGGGGAAATTTCGTCATTTTTCGTGACGGTGTCGGAATGGGCTAAAATTTGACAGGTTGATCGAAAACAAAAATCGCTCTATGGGCAATTTCGTCATTTTTTGCGACGGTGCCGGAATGGGCTGAAATTTGGCAGGTTGATTGGAAACAAAAATTGTTCCGTGGGCAATTCCGTCATTTTTCACGACGGTGTCGGAATGGGCTGAAATTTGGCAGGTTGATTGGAAACAAAAATCGCGCAGGGGGCAACTTCTTCATTTTTCGCAACGTTGTCGGAACGGGCTAAAATTTGACGGGTTGATCAGAAACAAAATCCGCACCAGGGGCAATTTCGTCATTTTTCGCGATGGTGTCGGAATGGGCTAAAATTTGACTGGTTGAGTGGAAACAAAAACCGCGCAAGGGTTAATTTAGTCATTTTTCGCGACGGTGTCGGAATGGGCTGAATTTTGGTAGGTTGATTGGAAACAAAAATTGCGACGTGGGTAATTTCGTCATTTTTCGCGACGGTGTCGGAATGGGCTGAAATTTGGCAGGTTGATTGGAAACAAAAATCGCGCTGGGGGCAACTTCGTCATTTTTCGCAACGGTGTCGAAATGATCTGAAATTTGACAGGTTGAGCGGAAACAAAAAACGCGTCGGGCAATTTCGTCATTTTTCGCGACGGTTTTGGAATGGACTGAAATTTGGAGGGTTGATTGGAAACAAAAATCGCGTCGAGGGAAATTTCGTCATTTTTCGCGACGGTGTCGGAATGGGCTAAAATTTGACATGTTGATCGTAAAAAAAAATCGCGCTAGGGGCAATTTCGTCATTTTTTGCGACGGTGCCGGAATGGGCTGAAATTTGGAAGGTTGATTGGAAACAAAAATCGCGTCGAGGGAAATTTCGTCATTTATCGCGACGGTGTCGGAATGGGCTAAAATTTGACATGTTGATCGTAAAAAAAAATCGCGCTAGGGGCAATTTCGTCATTTTTTGCGACGGTGCCGGAATGGGCTGAAATTTGGAAGGTTGATTGGAAACAAAAATCGCGTCGAGGGAAATTTCGTCATTTATCGCGACGGTGTCGGAATGGGCTAAAATTTGACATGTTGATCGTAAAAAAAAATCGCGCTAGGGGCAATTTCGTCATTTTTTGCGACGGTGCCGGAATGGGCTGAAATTTGGAAGGTTGATTGGAAACAAAAATCGCGTCGAGGGAAATTTCGTCATTTATCGCGACGGTGTCGGAATGGGCTAAAATTTGGCAGGTTGATCGGAAACAAAAATAGCGTCGGGGGCGATTTCGTCATTTTTCGCGACGGTGTCGGAATGATCTGAAATTTGACAGGTTGATCGAAAACAAAAAACGCGTCGGGGCAATTTCGTCATTTTTCGTAACGGTGTCGTAATCGGCTAAAATTTGACAGGTTGATCGAAAACAAAAATCGCGCTAGGGGCAATTTCGTCAGTTTTCGCGATGGTATCGGAATGGGCTGAAATTTGGCAGGTTGATTGGAATTAGTAATTGCGCCGTGAGCAATTTCGTTATTTTTCGTGACGGTTTCGGAATGGGCTGAAATTTGGCAGGTTGATTGGAAACGAAAATCGCGCCGGGGGAAGTTTCGTCATTTTTCGCGACGGTGTCTGAATGGTCTAAAATTTGACAGGTTGATCGGAAACAAAAACCGCGCTAGGTGTAATTTCATCATTTTTCGCGACGGTATCGGAATGGGCTGAAATTGGCAGGTTGATTGGAAACAAAAATTGCGCCGTGGGCAATTTCGTCATTTTTCGCGATGGTGTCGGAATGGGCTGAATTTTGGCAGGCTGATTGGAAATAAAAATCGCGCAGGGGCAACTTCGTAATTTTTCACGACGATGTCGGAATGGGCTAAAATTTGGCAGGTTGATTGGAAACAAAAATCGAGCAGGGGCAACTTCGTCATTTTTCGCAACGGTGTCGGAATGATCTGAAATTTGACTCGTTGATCGGAAACAAAATCCGCACCGGGGGCAATTTCATCATTTTTCGCGACGGTGTCGAAATGGGCTAAAATTTGACTGGTTGAGCGGAAACAAAAACCGCGCAAGGGGTAATTTAGTCATTTTTCTCGACGGTGTGGGAATGGGTTGAATTTTTGCGGGTTGATTGGAAACAAAAATTGCGACGTGTGTAATTTCGTCATTTTTCGCGACGGTGTCGAAATGGACTGAAATTTGGCAGGTTGATTGGAAACAAAAATCGCGCAGGGGGCAACTTCGTCATTTTTCGCAACGGTGTCGGAATGGTCTGAAATTTGACAGGTTGATCGGAAAAAAAAACGCGTCGAGGGCAATTTCGTCATTTTTTGCAACGGTGTCGGAATGGGCTGAAATTTGGCAGGTTGAATGGAAACAAAAATTGCGCAGGGGCAACTTCGTCATTTTTCGCGACAGTGTCGGAATGGGCTAAAATTTGACAGGTTGATCGGGAACAAAAAATCATGCCAAGGGCAATTTCGTCATTTTTCGTGACGGTTTCGGAATGGGCTAAAATTTGGCAGGTTGATTGGAAACAAAAATCGCGCCAGGGGAAATTTCGTCATTTGTCGCGACGGTATCGGAATGGTCTAAAATTTGACAGGTTGATCAGAAACAAAAACCACGCTAGGGGTAATTTCATCATTTTTTGCGACGGTATCGGAATGTGCTGAAATTGGCAGGATGATTCGAAACAAAAATTGCGCCGTGGGCAATTTCGTCATTTTTCGCGACGGTGTCGGAATGGGCAGAATTTTGGCAGGTTGATTGGAAACAAAAATCGCGCAGGGGCAACTTCGTAATTTTTCATGACGATGTCGGAATGGGCTAAAATTTGACAGGTTGATCGGGAACAAAAGCCGCGCTAAGGGCAATTTCGTCATTTTTCGTGCCGGTTTTGGAATGGGCTGAAATTTGGCAGGTTAATTGGAAACAAAAATCGCGCAGGGGCAACTTCGTCATTTTTCGCGACGATGTCGGAATGGGCTAAAATTTGGCAGGTTGATCGGGAACAAAAAACTGCGTTAAGGGCAATTTCGTCATTTTTCGTGTCGTTTTCGGAATGGGCTCAAATTTGGCTGGTTGATCAGAAACAAAATCCGCGCCAGGGGCAATTTCTTCATTTTTCGCGACGTTGTCCGAATGGGCTTAAATTTGACAGCTTGATCGGGAAGAAAAAACCGCGCTAAGGGCAATTTCGTCATTTTTCGTGACGGTTTCGGAATGGGCTGAAATTTGGCAAGTTGATCGGAAACAAAAAACGCGTCGGGGGCAATTTCGTCATTTTTCGCGACGGTGTCGGAATGGGCTGAAATTTGGGAGGTTGCTTGGAAACAAAAATTGCGCCGTGGGCAATTTCGTCATTTTTCGCGACGGTGTCGGAATGGGCTGAATTTTGGCAGGTCGATTGGAAACGAAAATCGCGCAGGGGCAACTTCATAATTTTTCACGACGATGTCGGAATGGGCTAAAATTTGGCAGGTTGATTGGAAACAAAAATCACGCAAGGGGCAACTTCGTCATTTTTCGCAACGGTGTCGGAATGATCTGAAATTTGACAGGTTGATCGGAAACAAAAAACTGCGCCGCGGGCAATTTCGTCGTTCTTCGCGACGGTGTCGGAATGGGCTGAATTTTGGCAGGTTGACTGGAAACAAAAATCGCGCAGGGGCAACTTCGTAATTTTTCACGACGATGTCGGAATAGGCTAAAATTTGACAGGTTGATTGGAAACAAAAATCGCGCAAGGGGCAACTTCGTCATTTTTCGCAACGGTGTCGGAATGATCTGAAATTTGACAGGTTGATCGGAAACAAAAAACGCGCCGCAGGCAATTTCGTCATTCTTCCCGACGGTGTCGGAATGGGCTGAATTTTGGCAGGTTGACTGGAAACAAAAATCGCGCAGGGGCA
>NW_019227634.1:0-4460 GCF_002742605.1 Olea europaea var. sylvestris | reverse complement strand
TGTACAAATAGCGAAGTTCAATCGTCAAGAACCTTGCTACATTTACACTATGGTGTACACTTTAATTTTCACTTTGCAACATGGCATTATCTTGTTGGACAGTTTAAATTTCAAATAGTTTTCCTGTCCAACTGATACTTGACAACAATGCAAGTATTAAGCAACGTGTCAAATATTAGTGTGCAAATAGCAAAGTTCAATCGGTAAGGACCTTGCTACATGTACACTATGGCGTACACTTTAATTCACACTTTTGCCACGTGACATTACCCTATTAGGCAGTTTAAATTTCAAACAGTTTTCCCATCAAATTAATACTTGAAAACAATTCAAGTGTCGAAAAACGTGTCAAAAATCAGTGTACAAATAGCAAAGTTCAACCGGTAAGAACTTTGCTACATGTACACTATGGTGTATACTTTACTTTACACTTTCCAACATGACATTATCCTGTCGGACAGTTTAAATTTCAAATATTTTTCCCATCTAATTGACACTTGACAACAATGCAAGTGTGAAACAACGTGTCAAAAATTAGTGTACAAATAGCAAAGTTCAATCGATAAGGTCCTTACCACATTTACACTATGGTGTACACTTTAGTTTACACTTTGCGACGTGGCATTACCCTGTTGGATAGTTTAATTTTTGAACACTTTTACCATCCAATTGACACTTGAAGGAAATGCAAGTTTCAAACAACGTGTTGAAAATCAGTGTACAAATATCAAAGTTCAATCCATAAAGACCTTGCTACTGTACACTATGGTGTACACTTTAGTTTGCACTTTGCAACGTGACATTAACCAGTTGGACAGATTAAATTTCAAGCAGTTTTTCAATTCAATTGACACTTGACAATAATGCAAGTGTCAAACAACGTGTCAAAAATTAGTGTACAAATAGTAAATTTCAATCGGTAAGGACCTTGCTACATGTACACTATGGTGTATACTTTAGTTTACACTTTATGACTTGACATTACCCTGCTAGACAGTTTAAGTTTCGAACAATTTTTTCATCCAATTGACACTTGACAACAATGCAAGTGTTAAACAATGTGTCAAAAATCAGTGTACAAATAGCATAGTTCAATCGGTAAGGACCTTGCCACATGTACACTATGGCGTACACTTTAGTTTACACTTTGCCACGTGACATTACCCTATTGGAAAGTTTAAATTTCAAACTATTTTTCCATCCAATTGACACTTGACAACAATGCAAGTGTTAAACAACGTGTCAAAAATTAGTGTACAAATAGCAATGTTCAATCGGTAAGGACCTTGCCACATGTACACTATGGCGTACACTTTAGTTTACACTTTGCCACGTGACATTACCCTATTGGAAAGTTTAAATTTCAAACTATTTTTCCATCCAATTGACACTTGACAACAATGCAAGTGTCAAACAACGTGTCGAAAATTAGTATACAAATTGCAATGTTCAATCGATAAGGACCTTGCTACATGTATACTATTGTGTACACTTTATTTTACACTTTGCAATGTGACATTACCCGATTGGACAGATTAAATTTCAATCAGTTTTTCCATCCAATTGACACTTGATAACATTACAAGTGTTAAACAACGTGTCAAAAATCAGTGTACAAATAGCAAAGTTCAATCGGTAAGAACCTTGCTACATGTACACTATGGCGTACACTTTAGTTTACACTTTTGCCACGTGACATTATCTTGTTGGATAGTTTAAATTTCAAACAGTTTTCCCATCCAATAGACACTTGAAAACAATTCAAGTGTCGAACAACGTGTCAAAAATTAGTGTACAAATAGCAAAGTTTAATCGATAAAAACCTTGCTACATGTATGCTATGGTGTACACTTTACTTTACACTTTCCAACAAGACATTACCTTGTTGGACAGTTTAAATTTCAAACAATTTTCCCTTCCAATTGACACTTGACAACAATGCAAGTGTCAAACAACATGTCAAAAATTAGTGTACAAATAGCAAAGTTCAATCGGAAAGGACCTTACCACATGTACACTATGGTGTACACTTCAGTTTACACTTTACCATGTGACATTACCCTGTTGGACAGTTTAATTTTTGAATAATTTTTCCATCCAATTCACACTTGACAACAATGTAATTGTCAAACAACGTGCCAAAAACCAATGTACAAATTGCAATGTTCAATCGATAAGGACTTTGCTACTTGTACACTATGGAGTACACTTTAGTTTACACTTTACAACGTGACATTACCCTGTTGGACATATTAAATGTCAAGCAGTTTATCCATCCAATTGACACTTGACAATAATGCAAGTGTCAAACAATGAGTCAAAAATTAGTGTACAAATAGCGAAGTTCAATCGGTAAGGACCTTGCTACATGTACACTATGGAGTGCACCTTAGTTTACACTTTGCCACGTGACATTACTCTGTTGGAGAGTTTATATTTTAAACCATTTTCCCATCCAATTGACACTTGACAACAATGCATGTGTAAACAACGTGTCAAAAATCAGTGTACAAATAACAAAGTTCAGTCGACAAGGACTTTGATTAATGTACACTATGATGTACATTTTAGTTTTAACTTTCACACGCGACATTACCCTGTTGGACAGTTTAAATTTCAAACAGTGTTCCCTTCCAATTGACACTTGACAACAATGCAAGTGTCAAACATCGTGACAAAAATTGGTGTCCAAATAGCGAATTTCAATCGGTTAGAACCTTGCAAAATGTACACTATGGAGTACAGTTTAGTTTACACTTTTCCACGTGACATTACCTTGTTGGACGTTTTAAATTTCAAATAGTTTCCCTTCCAATTGACACTTGACAATAATGCAAGTGTCAAACAACGTGTCCAAAATCTGTGTACAAATAGCAAAGTTCAATCAGTAAGAACCTTGTTACATGTACACTATGGTGTACACTTTAGTTTACACTTTGCCACATGGCATTACCCCGTCGGACAGTTTAAATTTCAAATAGTTTACCCATCCAATTGACAATTGACAACAATGCAAGTGTCAAACAACATGTCAAAAATCAGTGTGCAAATAGCAAAGTTTAATCGGTAAGGACCTTTCTACATGTACACTATGGTGTACACTTTAGTTTACAATTTGCAACGTGACATTACCCTGTTGCACTGTTTAAATTTCAAACAGTTTGCCCATCCAGTTGACATTTGACAACAATGCAAGTGTCAAACAACATGTCAAAAATTAGTGTACAAATTGCAAAGTTCAATCAATAAGGATCTTGCTACATGTACACTATGGTGTACACTTTAGTTTACACTTTGCAACATGACATTACCCCGTTGGACAGTTTCAATTTCAAGCAGTTTTCCTCTCCAATTGACACTTGACAAAAATGCAAGTCTCAAACAACGTGTCAAAAATCAGTGTACAAATAGTAAAGTTCAATCAGTAAGGACCTTACGACATGTACACTATGGTGTACACATTGTTTACACTTTGCAACATGACATTACCTTATTGAACAGTTTAAATTTTAAGCAGTTTACCCATTCAATTGACATTTGACAATAGTACAAGTGTCAAACAACTTCTTCAAAATCAGTGTACAAATAGCAAAGTTCAATCGATAAGGACCTTGCTACATGTACACTATGGTATACACTTTAGTTTACACTTTACAACAAGACATTACCTTGTTGGATTGTTTAAATTTGAAACAGTTTGCACATCCAATTGGCACTTGACAACAATGCAAGTGTCAAACAACGTGTCAAAAATTAGTTTACAAATGGCAAAGTTCAATCGGTAAGGACCTTGCTGGACAGTTTGACATGTTGTTTGATACTTGCATTGTTGTCAAGTGTCAATGGGGTGGGAAAACTGTTTGAAATTTATACTGTCTACGAGGACAATGTCACGTGGCAAAGTGTAACCTAAAGTGTACACGATAGTGTTCATGTAGCAAGGTTCTTACCGATTGAACGTTGCTATTTGTACACTAATTTTTGACACGTTGTTTAACACTTGCATTGTTGTCAAGTGTCTATTGGATGGAAAAACTGTTTCAAATTTAAAGTGTCCAACGGGGTATTGTCACGTGGAAAACTGTAAACTAGAGTGTAACACTGCTATTAGTGCATTGATTTTTGACACGTTGTTTGACACTTAAATTGTTGGCAAGTGTCAATTGGATGGGAAAACTATTTGAAATTTAAACTGTGTAATCGGGTAATGTTACCTGGCAAAGTGTAAACTATAGTGTACACCATAGAGTACATGCAGCAAGGTCCTTACCAATTGAACTTTACTATTGGTACACTGATTTTTAGCACGTTGTTTGACGCTTGCATTGTTGTCAAGTGTCAACAAGATAGGAAAACTCTTTGAAATTTAAACTGTCTAACAGGGTAATGTCATGTGGAAAGTGTAAACTAAAGTGTACACCATAGTGTACATGTAGTAAGGTCCTTACGGATTGAACTTT
>NW_019227633.1:0-4460 GCF_002742605.1 Olea europaea var. sylvestris | reverse complement strand
AAAAACCCATAAAAAGAGGAGACAACATAACTTTAGGACAACGTCCTTCGTGACTGTTCGATTTTTTGATACCCAATAAAGCCTGGGCTATGATGTTAACGTGGGTTAATATTATTTCATAGGCATAGGCCGATGAATGAAATAAATCCAACAACCAAGTCCATGAACTACACCCGGCCCAATTGTATTCCTTATGGATGGCTTGAATCTTGGCCCGTTTACCCCTTTAATGGCCAAACTTAAAACTTAACCCTAGAGTATATATATGAATATAACCCTAGCCTCTTTGAGATGATGATTGTGTGATTTTGAGAGAAGAAACTAGTGAATCCCGACTGCCCCCTTTTCTGTGAGAAAAAGGTGTCCAGAACGCTTGTATAACGTGTGCAATTGGTAGTTCTTTCATAGTATGGTGTCTTCTCCTAGCCTTTGTGGCCATAAATCATCATCCCTTTCTTGTCCTACGTGGGTAAGATTGTATAGCAACCAAGGTGAATCAATTGGTTGTGGTTTGGAGCCGTTTGGATTGGTTGTTGGTAGAGAAAGGTATGTTGGACTAAGCCTGGACAACCACCGTTTGAAGATCTTTTGAGAGAGCTTCCGCGACAATTGGTATCAGAGCTTTAAGGTGAAGGTTTTGGCTTGTGAAATCTACCAGAAATCGTCCAAAAAATAGGCAGAAATGCAGCAGAAATCAGATTGAAGAAGCTATCCAAAAACTGTTTAAATCAGTCTCCGTTTTTTTACGTTTTCTGATCAATCCAGAAGGAGTTTGGAGAAACGGAGACCACAGACGTGACGTGCGGGAGGAGGCGAACCCTGCAGGCCGGCGCGTGTCAGGCAACGGCAGCGCGTGTGGTGGCTCGTGAGGCCCACGCGCAGAGGAAGGAGACGTGCGTGAGGGCGCGTGGATCGTTTTTTGACGACGGTCTCTTCAGGCGGTCTGTTCCTTATATTATTTCTGACATTTTTTGTGTTGAAAGTTTTCTGTTTCAGGGTACGCAAAAGAATCTGGACAGCGTTGTTCTTCGGGCGTTCGGGACTGGATCGTGATTTTTTAGTTGCTGCAGTTTCCAGAGACTTTAGGACGAATAGTGGTGGTCCTAAAGTGATAAATTCACAACTCTCATAATTTACGGACTCAGATAGTCCGCTCTGTTATATTGGCTTAACTTAGTTTTAAATTTCAGCATTAGCAGATCATCGTGTGGGGTGATCGTTAGGGTTGGAGGTTGTCATTGCTTGGCAACCATTGCTTGTGTTAGAAAATTTAGGAATTATTTGCTCTGTTTTTGAAGTGTTGAGTTTTGATTGCAAGTTGGTAGCTGATTTTGTGCTTTAACTGTCATATAGTCACTGTGTGAGGTTTGTTGCATGGAAATTCGAACTTTTGTTTACATACCTTCGTGTTGCATTGATTTTCCTGTTAGAACACCTGGACTTGACCCGTTTGAACATTCCCTTGATCTAAGATCGTGAATCTTACGAAACCCTGGGAATCTAGAACGTTGTATATTACGGTCGTAGGATAACTTTGTGTGACCTATCTGTGCTTTTGGTTGTTCTAGTTTTTTAAAAATGTCTTCACGCTTTGAAGTTGGAATTTTTAATGGGAAAGAGAATTTTTCAATTTGGCAACAAAAGATGAAGGGTATTTTGGTCCAACAAAAAGTTTCAAAGGCCATAGATGGCAAATTTCCTGCAAATTTAACAGAAGTACAAAAAGAAGAGTATGATGAACTTGCATACACTTCAATTATTTTACACCTATCTGATACTGTTTTGAAAAAAGTAGGAAAACTGGATTCTACAAAACAACTTTAGGAAAAGTTGAAGGACTTATATTTGCTTAAGTCAACTCCTAATAAATTGTACTTGCTTGAACGATTTTTCAGCTTTAAAATGGATCCTTCAAAGGATCTTGATAATAATTTGGATGTCTTTAACAAATTAGTTCAAGACATCGTTAACTGTGATGAAGAGGTATCTGAAACGTATAAGGCTATTATCCTGCTTAATTCCATGCCTGATTCATATAGGGAAGTTAAGAATGCAATTAAGTATGGTAGGGATACCTTAACACCCGAGATTGTCATAGACTCACTTAGGAGTAAGGAGATAGAGATTAAGGCTGAAAAAGAGGATAAGAGGAGTGGCGAGTTACATATGATGAGGAGTAGGATGAAGTTTAAGCAAATGAATTCGGGTAGAACTCAAGACGGTAGTGATTCGAGTAGTGAGTTGAGTGATGAGGGTAGTAAGAAGAAGGGCAAGGGACGAGACAAGTCTAGTGGTAAAAGGTGTTACAGTTGTGGTAAGTCTGGACACTTTATTAGGGACTGTTCCAAGAAGAAAGATAAGCTGAAGGGAAAGATGAGAGGTGAGACGAATTTGATTGAGGGGTCGAGTTATGACCCCAGTGAGGTTTATTGAGTGTAAACCTAGTCACTGCATATGCATCTGTGTGTGATCCTTTCTGCATGTGTGTGATTGTCTAAATTTTATTGCATGATTATCTGCTACATTTCAATGTGTTTGATATGTGCATTTGCATGAATTTGAGACATTAGGATTACTTGGTGTAATTGCTTGCATGCATAGTGGGCGAGGATGTATTAGCAGTGTATTGTGTGTCTTTTGGTGAGGTGGAGTATAGATGCCTAAGGGTACATGGTGGTTTGTACTGAGGGATGTAGAGTGTAACATTTGGATCACGAGTGGAGATGTGATCAAATGTCTAGGATCCTTTATCTGGAAAGAGACCCTGATGAGGTGGAGTGTGAGAGAGGCACTTCTATCACTTCTGTTAGATGGAGACCCATTATTCACGTAGGTTGGGAGAAGTGATGTGGAGATAAGGATTATCCCATGGACTTAGGATCTAATGTGACTTACCGATTAGACATGAGTTGAGTGATCTGTCTAGTGAGCGTGGTGGGCGATGATAGGAGATATGTGTTATCGAGATGTGAGCAACACGGAATGGGATAGGATAAGTGTGGTGAGATCTTTTCTTAGGGTCATTTATGCATGTGTTGCATAGGTGGTTGATCGTGATTTGATTAACTTGGTGTTAATTTATGGTTCTATGTGAACGTGTTTCTGAAAAGATCCGTGTGTGTTATTCTATAGTATATCGTCATCGCATGTGTATTTGCTCTTGATTGTTTACTGTTAAATATTTGCTTCTACTTGGGTGTTTTTTTTTTTTTACCTTAGCCCTGGTGAGTACATGGAGCAGGTATGGTATGTGTTTCAAGTTAAAAACACGAGGTAAGGTCCGTGATCTAATTTTTCCGTGATCTAATTTTATTGGTTACCTTGATTATGCAAGTGTTAACTGTGTGTTTTGATTGCTTGCAGATTTATTGGGCATCAAAGTGGAGATTTGTTCGGTTTTTTGATACCCAATAAATCCCGGGCTATGATGTTAACGTGGGTTAATATTATTTTATAGGCATAGGTCGATGAATGAAATAAATCCAACAACCAAGTCCATGAACTACACCCGGCCCAATTGTATTCCTTATGGATGGCTTGAATCTTGGCCCGTTTACCCCTTTAATGGCCAAACTTAAAACTTAACCCTAGAGTATATATATGAATATAACCCTAACCTCTTTGAGATGATGATTGTGTGATTTTGAGAGAAGAAACTAGTGAATCCCGACTGCCCCCCTTTTGTGTGAGAAAAAGGTGTCCAGAACGCTTGTATAACGTGTGCAATTGGTAGTTCTTTCATAGTATGGTGTCTTCTCCTAGCCTTTGTGGCCATAAATCATCATCCCTTTCTTGTCCTACGTGGGTAAGATTGTATAGCAACCAAGGGGAATCAATTGGTTGTGGTTTGGAGCCGTTTGGATTGGTTGTTGGTAGAGAAAGGTATGTTGGACTGAGCCTGGAAAACCACCGTTTAAAGATCTTTTGAGAGATCTTCCGCGACAGTGACCCCCTAAAGCTTACATTTTTAATTCTTCTCTGCTTATTGTTGAATTATAATGTTATATTATTATTATTATATTATTATTAGGTTTATGCAATTATTGAATTATGTTATTTATATTTATTAGTTGATATGTTTTTCAAACAATTTAAAGTCGTGTAAAGTGATTTGTAAGTTAGATGATACAATTTTAACTGCATTGTTCTTCCTTCTATCATTTGGAATAGCAAACCAAATGGATAACTTCGCTCTATTTTTACCCATTTTGTGCAACTTCATCATTCTGTTGATTGGATATATTCTATTGTCCATTGAGCGTGTAAAACAGACTGAAGAATGCTTCTTAACTATAAGGTCAAGCAACTGCTTTAAATATGAATAAATAAGCAAGATTGCTTTTCGTATGAGAATTGACATTCTAGATTTAAGCATGTAATTAGAGTCTTGTTTTACTGCAAGTATTACCTAAAATATCAGGCACGACTTCAATAATTTGTAGCTTCGACATATATCTTGA
>NW_019227632.1:246427-250615 GCF_002742605.1 Olea europaea var. sylvestris | reverse complement strand
GATCAGAAACGAAAATAGCACCAGGGGCAATTTCGTCATTTATCGCAATGGTGTCGGATTGGGCCGAAATTTGAGAGGTTGATCAGAAACAAAAATCGCGCCAGGGACAATTTCGTCATTTGTCTCGACGGTGTCGAAATGGGCATAAATTTACAGGTTAACCGGAAACAAAAATCGCGCCAGGTTCAATTCCGTCATTTGTCGCGACGGTGTCGGAATGGGCTAAAATTTGACAGGTTGATCGGAAGCTTAAATCGCGTCGTGGGCATTTTCGTCAGTTTTCGCGACGGTGTCGGATTGGGCTGAAATTTGGTATGTTGATTCGAAACAAAAATCGAGCCAAGGGCAATTTGTCATTTGTCGTGGCGACGTCGGAATGGACTAAAATTTGACAGGTTGATCGGAAACAAATCGCGCCTGGAGCAATTTCGTCATTTTTCGCAATGGTGTCGGAATGGATTGAAATTTGACGGGTTGATCGGAAACAAAAATCGTGCCGGGGGCAATTTCGTCATTTGTCGCGACGGTGTCGGATTGGGCTTAAATTTGCTAGGTTGATTGGAAACAAAAATCGTACCATGGAGAATTTCGTCATTTGTCGCGACGGTGTCATAATGGGCTAAAATTAGGCAGGTTGATCGGAAACAAAAATCGCGCCAGGGGCAATTTCATCATTTTTCGTGGCGGTGTCAGAATGGGCTGAAATTTGGTAGGTTTATTGGAAACAAAAATCGCACCAGGGTCAATTTCGTCATTTGTTACGACTGTGTCGTAATCTGTTGAAATTTGACAAGTTGATTAGAAACAAAAACCGCGCAAGGGGCAATTTCGTCATTTGTCGCGACGGTGTCAGAATGGACTAAAATTTGGCAGGTTGATGGGAAACAAAAATCGTGCCAGGGGCAATTTCGTCATTTGTCACGGCGATGTCGGAATGGGCTGAAATGTGACAGGTTGATCGGAAACAAAATTCGCTCCCGGGGCAATTTCATCATTTTTCGTGACGGTGACAGAATGGGCTGAAATTTAGCATGTTTATTGGAAACAAAAATCGCGCTAGGGTCAATTTCGTCATTTGTCGCGACGGTGTCGAAATAGGCTAAAATTAGACAGGTTGATCAGAAACAAAAATCGCGCCAGGGGCAATTTCGTCATTTGTCGCGACGGTGTCATAATGGGCTAAAATTTTGCAGGTTGATGGGAAACAAAAATCGCACCAGGGGCAATTTCGTCATTTGTCGCAACGGTGTTGGAAGGGGCTGAAATTTGACAGGTTGATCAGAAACAAAAACAGCACCTAGGGTAATTTCGTCATTTATCGCAATGGTCTTGGATTAGGCCGAAATTTTGAGAGGTTGATCGGAAACGAAAATCTCGCCCGGGGTAATTTCGTCATTTGTCTCGACGTGTCGGAATGGGCTTAAATTTACAAGTTGACCAGAACTAAAAATCGTGCCAGGGTCAATTTCGTCATTTGTTGCGACGGTGTCGGAATGGGCTAAAATTTGAAAGGTTGATCGGAAGCGAAAATCGAGTTGCGGGCGTTTTCGTCATTTTTCGCGATGGTGTCAGATTGGGCTGAAATTTGGTAGGTTGATTGGAAACAAAAATCGCGCCAGGGGCAATTTCGTCATTTGTCGCGACGATGTCGGAATGGACTAAAATTTGAATGGTTGATCGGAAACAAAAATCGCGCCATGAGCTATTTCGTCATTTTTCGCAATGGTGTCGGAATGGGCTGAAATTTGACGGGTTGATCGGAAACAAAAATCGTGCCAGGGGCAATTTCGTCATTTGTCGCGACGGTGTCGAATTGGGCTTAAATTTGCTAGGTTGATTGGAAACAAAAATCGTGCCAGGGAGAATTTCGTCATTTGTCGCGACTGTGTCAGAATGGGCTAAAATTAGTCAGGTTGATTGGAAACAAAAATCGCGCCCGGGGCAATTTCATCATTTTTCGTGGCGGTGTTAGAATGGGCTGAAATTTGGCAGGTTTATTGGAAACAAAAATCGCGTCGGGGTCAATTTCGTCATTTGTCGCGACTGTGTTAGAATGGACTAAAATTTGCCAGGTTGATGGGAAACAAAAATCGCGCCAAGGGCAATTTCGTCATTTGTCGCGACGGTGTCGAAATGGGCTATAATTTGACAGGTTGATTGGAAACAAAAATCGCGCCCGGGGTAATTTAATCATTTTTCGTGACAGTGTCAGAAAGGCCTGAAATTTGGCAGGTTTATTGGATACAAATATCGCGCCAGGGGCAATTTCGTCATTTGTCGCGACAACGTCGGAATGGGCTAAAATTTTACAGGTTGATCGGAAACAAAAATCGCGCTAAGAGCAATTTCTTCATTTTTCGCAATGGTGTCGGAATGGGCTGAAATTTGGCAGGTTGATCGGAAACAAAAATTGTGTCAGGGGCAATTTCGTCATTTGTCGCGACGGTGTCGGATTGGGCTTAAATTTGCTAGGTTGATTGGAAACAAAAATCGTACCAGGGAGAATTTCGTCATTTGTCGCGACGGTGTCAAAATGGGCTAAAATTTGGCAGGTTGATTGGAAACAAAAATCGCGCCACGGGCAATTTCATCATTTTTCATGGCGGTGTCAGAATGGACTGAAATTTGGCAAGTTTATTGGAATCAAAAATTGCGCCAGGGTCAATTTCGTCATTTGTCGCGACTGTGTCGCAATGTGTTGAAATTTGACAAGTTGATTAGAAACAAAAACCGCACTAGGGGCAATTTTGTCACTTGTCGCGATGGTGTGAGAATGGACTAAAATTTGTTAGGTTGATGGAAAACAATAATCGCGCCAGGGGTAATTTCGTCATTTGTCGCGATGGTGTGAGAATGGACTAAAATTTGTTAGGTTGATGGAAAACAATAATCGCGCCAGGGGTAATTTCGTCATTTGTCATGACGGTGTCGGAATGGGCTGAAATGTGACAGGTTGATCGGAAACAAAAATCGCGCCCGGGACAATTTCATCATTTTTCGCGACGGTGTCAGAATGGGCTGAAATTTGGCCGGTTTATTGGAAACAAAAATCGCGCCAGGGTCAATTTCGTCATTTGTCGCGACGGTGTCGGAATGGGCTAAAATTCGACAGGTTGATCAGAAACAAAAATCGCGCCAGAGGCAATTTCGTCATTTGTCGCGATGGTGTCATAATGGGCTAAAATTTTGCAGGTTGATCGGAAACAAAAATCACGCTAGGGGCAATTTCGTCATTTGCCTCGACGGTGTCAGAATGGGCATAAATTTACAGGTTGACCGGAAACAAAAATCGCGCCAGGGTCAATTTCGTCATTTGTCGCGACGGTGTCGGAATGGGCTAAAATTTGAAAGGTTGATCGGAAGCGAAAATCGCGTCGTGGGCATTTTGGTCATTTTTCGCGATGGTGTCGGATTGGGCTGAAATTTGGTAGGTTGATTGGAAACAAAAATCGCTCGAGGGGCAATTTCGTCATTCGTCGAGACGGCGTCGGAATGGGCTAAAATTTGACAGGTTGATCGGAAACAAAAATTGCGCCAAGAGCAATTTCTTAATTTTTCGTAATGGTGTCGGAATGGGCTGAAATTTGACGGGTTGATCGGAAACAAAAATCGTGCCAGGGGCAATTTCGTCATTTGTCGCGGCGGTGTCGGATTGGGCTTAAATTTGCTAGGTTGATTGGAAACGAAAATCGCACCCGGGAGAATTTCGTCATTTATCGCGACGGTGTCAGAATGGGCTAAAATTTGGCAGGTTGATCGAAAACAAAAATAGCGCCAGGGGCAATTTTCTCATTTTTTTTGGCGGTGTCAGAATGGGCAGAAATTTGGCAGGTTTATTGGAAATAAAAATCGTACCAGGGTCAATTTCGTCATTTGTCGCGACTGTGTCGTAATGGACTGAAATTTGACAAGTTGATCAGAAACAAAAATCGTGCCCGGGGCAATTTCGTCATTTGTCGCGACGGTGTCAGAATGGACTAAAATTTGGTAGGTTGATGGGAAACAAAAATCGCGCCAGGGGCAATTTCGTCATTTATCAGGACAGTGTCGGAATGGGCCGAAATGTGACAGGTTGATCGGAAACAAAAATCGCGCCCAGGGCAATTTAATCATTTTTCTTGACGGTGTCTGAAGGGGCTGAAATTTGGCAGGTTTATTGGAAACAAAAATCGCGCCAGGGGCAATTTC